>NC_135497.1:68704768-68919372 GCF_052857255.1 Amblyomma americanum | reverse complement strand
GCTCAACCAACTGAGTACGGCGGCGGCTGTACAAGCTTCTTTCGAGGGTATTTATGCTGCCTGTAACCTAACCTTGAAAGTGATCTCTCTCTCTCTCTCTCTCTCTCTCTCTCTCTCTCTCTCTCTCTCTCTCTCTCTCTCTCTCTCTCTCTCTCTCTCTCTCTCTCTCTCACACACACACACGCACACAGCAATTTCGGCTACATTGTTCCAAAATACATGCGCCTTCGAAAATCGTGCAGGCAAAACAACCCCTCCAGTGGACGTAACTAGTCGAAATAGCCAAATTTTGTCGAGCCACAGCACCGAGGGTGATCGCGTTTTCGAAATTTTAAAAACTGATATGGTAATTACTAACGACCGGCTACAAATCTAACTGCAACCAGGTGCCTATCGGTAATAGCCAAAAAGTTAACTATTATAATTTGGTTCATCACTTGATAGTTAACATGATTCGCCTGTTTTTTGACGTCCGCCAACACTAATATTACTAAGTCGCAAAACGCTCCTCTCTTTACCTCAAAAACCCAGCGGCGTCCCTGAATCATATGCAGTCACACCCGTCCCTCACCGAGATGCCTCATGCAATCATGTCCTCTCCCGAACTCCCTTCACAAACAATTTACACATAATCCACGGCTATTCGCTTGCTCCAGCGCGCCGTCAAATTGTCCCTCCGACCTCAAAGACAGCCTCGACGAAGCTCGGCACTCATTGGCCCAGTCCCCAAGTCACCATACGGTGGGCCTGCAGTGATCACAGGAAATGAGCTGCCTCATCAGCTATGGCCCGCGATTTCTCATCCGGGCACCTGTAATCCCTTCGCAAAGCCCTCCAACGTGGGATTAAACGCTGGCCTACAAACGCACAATTATAAAACGCTACCAACAACATAAAATTCCATCCCAACATCTACCATCTACCGCGTTCCCATCGACTTTCTAAAGGGCAACTGCACCACTTTTTTTTTAGAATTTCGCGATATTATAGGATTCAAATCTATATAGGCTGTAGTTTAAGTTAAAGCATGCCAAGTGTTTTTGCGCTAGCATTTATAATAATGACGTAATTGAGGATTTAATTCTAGGCTTCTCCTCGAAGCACCGGAGGAGTGCGGGGAAGCTCGGTGTGACGCCACGGAAATTCCGCTGCCGTAAACTACACGTACCAGCCATGCCTCGTTGGATGCTGCCAAACAACGCTCGACGGGCTTTGCCTTCGGTGGCGTTGGTTCTCTTTTTCTTTACAGTAAACGTTTATGCGTTGGAAATGTACCGGTACTTTCGATGACGTCATCATGCCCCCCCCCCCCCCCCCCCCACTTGGCGCTGTGCGCTGCGGAGAAGCTTGAAGGCCGTCGCGATTTTAATCAGCGATAACGTCAGCATTTCAAATGCTAGCCCAAGAGGATTTTCTATGTTTTACCTGCAAGTTTTGCACATTCGACCCCTTTGAGCTCGTTGATTTCCAAAACCTACGCAGCTGACCCAAGCACGTATCGTAAAATTCACTCTGACCACACCTGACTCTCCTGCCCTACCCCGCACCCTTCTGCCGGAGTGCCCGGCTGTCGTCGCCGCAGCTGGAAAATCAGCTCGTCCTGGTCAATCAGGACACCGAGCGCTTGACTTGCCGTAATTTAATAAATTTACTCTCTCTCTCTCTCGCTCTTCCGTGAGCATCAAATAAACGATTTGCCAAGTGTACCGCTGAGTAGCACCCTCTGGAGCCATCGAGCGCACCGCTGTTTCTCAAGAAACAAACGGCCTTTTAGACCGAGCTTTTTTTTTTCTTTTCACTCGTAGGGGGTCAGAACCACTGTGACAGAGCTGATAGTGTCGCGCCGGAGAATTCGTAGCGGACAAACCTTGTGTATAAATTTTTCTCTCTTTTCGAAGAGGACGTACGCCCAGCGGTTGGAACGGTGCGGCCGTCAAGAACCCTGTGTTTAAAGCGAACGCCCCGCACCGACAGTATACCGACTAAAGCTCCATCCACAGCATTTCCATGCCGACAGCCCCTTGGCGGCTAGGGTAGGGAATTCCACCCAGCTCCCGTACGTCTTCCCCTGGACCCAGTCCTGCGGCTCACGACCACGAGGTCGATTCTTCACGGCTGCCGCGGATGCGCTCAGACAAGAAAGGGGGGGGGGACAGGAACGAGGCCCGACATTCAGGAACACGTGGTCTACACATTCACCTCGAGACGAGCCACCCGTTTCCACAGTGTCGGAGAACCCGCAGTCCAGGGCGGTTTCCGTTTATTTGAGAGCTTGGTGCGTGAAGTCGCGTTCGCATTTCATCCGTCCAAAAGTTTGCCCAAGCCAGAAGCGTCGCATCAACGACCTTCTGTTAGCTTCCTTTTCAGTAGGTGGTTGCCAGGGTAAACAGCTCGCGTTATGCAGACTGTTTTGGTCGGCAGAACCGAAACACCACAAGAATAGCAACCCCATATGGTCGAAATATCCGGAGCCCTTCACTACGGCGTCCTCATAGCCTGAATCGCTTTCGGACGTTAAACCCAATAAACCAACAAGAATAGCGTTAGACGACCGTTGCGATAGTCCGTGTCATACCGGTGCTATACCTGTGCCACACACGTGCAGTTAGAAGTGACATGAAGCACATACCGAAGCAATGACATTGGCCATAACTCACTCGCCCACGCTACCTCTCTCCCCTTACTCAGGTAGAACAACAGACTCATTTCGCTTGAACGGGTAGCTTGTTTCTGAATTTCATTGACACGAGGTATGTAAACATATCTGCGACGCAAGAGTATGTAAACATATCTGCGACACACGACACTGTGTGACATGCGCTGAACGATGGGTTTATGGCTACCGTTTAACGCGATAGCGGTAAGGGCCCCATGTCGCAGAAAAGCCGGCGTCGTCGTCGGTCGCCGTAAACGAAAACTCAACAAAAAAAAAAGTCCCCCCGAGAAACAACCCAGGTGGCAGGAGGGCCACCTGGGTCACGTGACCCACCGTGGCAGTTCAATTAATGACCGGTCGCGAAAGGTTGCTCGGGCAGACCAACTTGGTCTCCGAGGCCCCACCGGTATAGCGCATCGCTTAACCGCTGCACCACTGCGCCAGGAGGGGTATGGGGACTCGATCCCAGGGGTCCACGAATGTAAAGTAGACAATGCGACGCATAGGCTATGCGGGGCGCCATAGAGGAGGGCTACGGATTAATTTCGGCCACCGGGAGCTTTTTTCATGCGCGCTGACATGGATAGTAGGTAGGCAGGTAGGAGCGCCCGTTTTGAAACGGGGTGGTGGCAGTTTCCACCATGCTCGGCTCTTTTTCTTTATCTGTGTCACAAATTGGTCCCAAAATTCGCCATTTTTCCTTAAATACGTTTTCAGTCCCACACCTCTAACCTCGCACAGCACGCGCGCGCCCTCTGCGTTTCGCCTGCATCGAAATGCGCCATGGCTACCTATTCTACTTACCAAGCGAAAACAACGCCGTTCTGTGCAGAAGAACTTTAATGTTACTTTTAAACGACACATTGATTGATCGACTGATTTACACTGTGAGCTATGAAGCATGCCGTAATAGGGGCCTACCGATTTCTCGACCTACCTGGGTGGTTTTTCAGGCGAAAAGTTTCCTTCCGGGCATCGAAGTATGATAACATCCCGACTTGTGGTACCGGCGGAAAATATAGGCAAAAAAAAAAGTTTGCGGCAATCAGCACTTCAAGGTCTTTTTTTTCTGTCCGCACGGCAGGGGCGCAAGTTGTGCCGTCCGCACCGCCGCTGATCAAGTCTCCCACAGAAAAATAAACATCGTTTCTGACGCACTCCGTGCAAGTTTCGCCTACCACAAATTCAAAGCCACATTCCTCTGCTGCCTTCTTTCAGTCACGCAAACGACACCTCAGAGGCGCGGCTATTTTAACAACGGTCCTTTTATTTGCGCGGAATAAGAGTGATTGGCATATTTACACCACTGAAAGAGAAGGACACTCTTGCGGCTGAAAAATTCGCCCGGTAAGGATTCAATTCCCTCCACGCGCCATTTCCCCCCCCCCTCCCCCTTCACTTCTCGGCCCTTTTTTCGACTCGACCGAGGACATTTTCTCCTCTCGGCGTACCGGCGCATGCACTTCTCAGGAAGGCGGCATGCGTTCAGCGTCGATGCAGCGGCTCAGTTACGTCCACGCCGACACCGTTTGTCAATTGAAAAGAAAAAGGCTACTAAAATGCGGCTCCATCCATCACTTGATCGTCAGTGTAACCGGACGTCACGGGCGGCCCATCGGCAGCGATGTTGCTGCAGTACACATCAACAACGCTTACTGGTTTCCGGTAGTTTCGCCAACAAGCAGGTCCGACATCAACGATACTATAACAGTCCACTAACGGTGCAGCCAAAACAGCGCTGCACCGGCCCACTCAGGGGGGGCCAGCCCTTACAGTAAGGCACAGTTGGCGCTTGTAGCACATCACTGCGCTCATGCGGGCACTTTCTTTGGCCCCGGCGGCCATAGGGAGCGCTTTTTTTATTTGCTTCCAGCGCGGTCCCTTTTCGCGTGGGCCTCGTTGCAAGTGTTGCCAAAAAGCGCGCCAAAAGAGAAACAAACCAGACCCTTTCTCGCAGGTTCCGCGACTCGATCCGTTGAAATATTTAACGGTACTTTCCTCACTGCACAGCCGCGCTCGAGCGGCCGCAGGAATACTCCCAGGGTATAGCTAGACCGCGAAGTGCGCTATTGCAGAATTACGCGGCCAGAAAGATTCTGCCACAAGATGCGCCTCAAAGAAAGAAAGAGAAAAAGAGTGGAAAAAAGAAAGTGAAGGAAAGAGAGAAAAAGAAAGAGTGAAGGAAAGAAGGATAGAAAGAGAGAAAGAAAGAAACAGCAGAGAAACGCCGTCGTCTTCCGGCCATCTTTTTGCCGCTCGCCCGGCGATGTCCTCCACGGGTCAAACGCTGGCGGTTACAACAATGCGTTCTCAGCGCGACAAGCTGTTGGCGCGCGCGGCGGGGCCGACGCGGGTGCGGTGGCGTCGGGGGCGCGGACGTTCGAGCGCTCAATTGAAGCGTCCCTCGGCGCCGCGACCTGCGCCGCCGCTGACACGAGCTCGAATCGAATGAGCGCCCCTGTCTGCGGGACCCAATCGGCGGCGTCCAGCGCCCCGGGGAAGCGCGGGGGCACGTCACTCATACGCTCCCGGCGCCGCGCTGGTGGCTGTCCGAGTCCTCCACCCGAAGAAGCTCGATTCGATTACGCAGTCGGCCGAGCGCGCCCCGTCCTCCTCTGCGCGCCTGTCGACGAGCACTGTGGGAAGGGGGGGGTTAGAACTGCCCTTGCAAGCAGAATCTGGCGCGTGCTGCGCGAAGTTACGGACGCGAGAGCTTTCACTAATGTTCGCCCTGGATGACTGCCAATAGATGGAGCCCAAACTCGTAGGCGGTCCAAATTTACACAACGCACATTTGTTTTCAGCATTATAATACGGATTACCGCACTAGATTAGGTGCGATTAGACTGTACGAACAACGCCCGCCAGATTCTTGGTAGGAGGCACAAAACCCAAATATTTTCAACCCTTTTGTTCCATTGAATCCCAGTGCCGAAGTACAAAGCACCGAAGCAGCTTTAGAAAAATGAGCCGACGGTGAGGCAGCGATCGAATAGAGAGCGTTAACACATCTAACATAGGTCACCGGTTGGACTCTAACTCGACTAGTAAGTTTATGCTGCATGAAACGCAAAATCGTATGCCACCACCCCGAGCACTCTGCGACAAAGGGTTTGGTTTATGGGGTTTAATGTCCCAAAAGCGACTCAGGGTATGGGGACGCCGTAGAAGAGGACTCCGGAAATTTCGACCACCTGGGGTTCTTTAACGCGCCCTGACATTGCACAGTACACGGGCATTTCGCCTCCACCGCGCCCTGACATTGCACAGTACACGGGCATTTCGCCTCCACCGAAATGCGACCGCCGCGGTCGGAATGGAACCCGCGTCAGCAGCCGTGTGCCATAACCACTCAACCAGCGCGGCAGCCACTCTGCGAGAAACGGCTGAGCCACAATTGTGTATATGAAGATTCATAAAGACGTGGAATTCTGCGGCAAACAGTTGGCCCACAAATTTTACACGAATGTCAGGACTAAGTGGCCCGAATTTGACGCCTGCCGGATCGACATAGTTTAGTTTTGAGTTGTGGTGCTCGGGCATCACGCCTGCCGCCTGTTATTACTTTATTCAAATACGTAACCACCTCGGTTGCCATGGCCACCACTGGCTTACGATTTGCGTTATAACGCATAACGCTGAGGCCCGAAACCCGAGAAGTAGATCTTAACGCTCAAAACTCGCTTCGGGGGAGAACGTGGTGACGCCGGGCGCTCGGCTTTTTCCTGCCTGTACTCGCATCATATTTTGCAGTGGCAGCCAGCGGGCCACGGAGCACACGGCGCACGAATCGACTCGGAGACAAGCATCGGTGCGTTGCGGCCTCAGCTGCCACGAGCGTCTCGAGTGCGCGTCGCATGCTACATAGGGTGCTATAGTTGCCAGCTCGCCTCCGTTGGCCACCGACTAGTGCTACACGGAACGGCGCGCCCCCACCGGCAGCGTTTCGAGGCACCCCTTTCAGCTGCGGAGGCCTCCTTTCTTCCGTGAATCGCTTCGGCTGGCCGAGCGCGGAGTTCCGCCACCCGGCCGGACAAGGCTGCGGGTGAGAAGCGTCGCCTACTCTCCCAGGACACTGCGGTGTTGGCTGCAATAGACAGGTGTGGTGCGTGCGCGACAGATGACGGCCCGCAAGTCGCCGCCGCCGCTGCGTTCCTTGCCCCAGTCCACGCTCACTGCGGCGCATTCGTCCGCGAGCAGATTCGCGACACGGCGCCGGCTAGGGTAACGTGGTCCTCGTGCGACCAGACCAGGCACGCAGAAAAGGCTCGCTGCGCTCGAGCGCAAAATGCAGGAGGCGACACATCCCTGCGTGGATGAGTGAAGAGGCCGCTCTCAAAGGTTCTCCCCGCCCAGGGTGCGCCTCCCGCCGTTGACTCGCGACCGCTCTTGTGCGCACCTCGGAGAGTTTTCTTTCAGCATCGACGATTTACCTCGAAGCGACTGAACCAGCGACACGGGAGGACAGACCTCGGTCAAAGAAGGCAGCCCCTTCTTTTTCCGTCCGCAACGACACGCGGCCAGGTGGCGCGCTTTCGTGCCCACGGGGGGAAAAAACTCGCCCTGCGGCGCTGTCAGAGGCGCGGACGATCGAGTCACGCTGCGCAAAGCGCCGCCGCGCGCAGGCCGGGGGGCAATCAGCCGCCGCGTTCGGACACAATCGCCGGGCGGCGGAAATGGCCGGCACGGAGGCGGCCACTCCAACCTTGGGGCCGCCGCCGGCAGCCGTGACGGCCGTCCATTAGAACGTCTTGCCGGGCGGCCAGGGTCAAAACCCGGCGGAGCGCGCGAAACTGATAGCCCGTCTCTGGTGCTCGGGCCGCTTTTAGATGCCGCCCCGACGTCGCCAACCACCGCATAACGAAGCGAACGCGCGGCTATATTCGGGGCGACTCTCGCGCCGAGGAAGGGCTCTGCACCCCGGCATCGAGCCGATCGAGGGACGCCCGGAAGGGGAGCTTTTTCTCGCAAGGGATTCGAACCAACCACTGCTCAAGGAATGGTTAAATCGGCAGAGTTAGAGAAAATAGCTTCCACTTCCCTCAAGACACCGACGTTGACAAAAAGAAGCCTAAAAGGCACCGGGTCCATTGAGTCGTCAGCCAGGAAAACATGCAGGCGGTCTAGAGAAAACAGATGATGCGTTCCAGGTCACAGACCGTAGGGAAGTTTTTCTCCCTGCACCGCCGTGGTCACCAACTTGACGTATACACGGGAAAACCCATTGCAGTGGGGAGAAGACGCGAAAATTCGCCTCACGCGCGTTTTCGCGTCCCACGTGGCGAAGTCCATCTCGAAACCGGTGCATCGACCGACACTTTCTTCCAACCACAAATCACAGTTCCTCAAAGAAAATTAGGCTCCTCTTGGTCCGACAGTGCTGAAGAATGAAAACTGGTTTTAGAGGACAGGAAATGGCGCAGTAATCGCAATTCATAACTAGGTTTCGAGAAACCTGGTACCTCTGGCATTTTCCGCACGAAGGGTGGGCAGCTTCGCAGAAGAAAGTTTTCAATGGCGCGGTCCTGAAATCCGCCTGAAATCCGCCGCTTCTTCGGACACATCATTCCAGTGTTTGTTTTTTTTTTTTTTGCTGTGTAACACAGGCTGCTCTTCTCGGCCAAGTTTCATTAGCGAAGAGGAAACCGTGCAAATGTAAGCTGGTGCGACGGTAGTAGTAGCATCCGCGGCGGCAATAGTAATAGCAGCAGTGAACACGCACAAAAACAGAACGATCTGTTACCTGCGTACTCACACGTAAACCGGCTGCTGCTGAGAGCGCACAGGAGAGCGCGCGGCTCCCGGTAGTCGAAGCCGTCGCGTCAAGGGCAGAGGGCGCCCCCAGCGCGCTACAGGAACCCGAGAGGAAATCCGAGGGAGACACGCTTCCCCAGGGCACGACTCCGCTTGGCACACGCTCTCAAGTGCCAGCCTTCGCGACAGCCGGCCGGGCACGCGGCGTCCGCTACGAGACGGGAGTGGGCGAAACACGCTTCCCGCAATTCTAAGTTGCAACGAGTACAAACTGCGCGAACAAGACGGGACGAAAGGCGCACAAATGGACAGACAAAGCGCAGTCTTCCAACCGATTTCATTCGTGAAAACACGTGGTTTATAAGGCCGGCGAACGTAACAAGAAAAAAAAACGCTATCGCCAAAGGGCTCGACGATAGAAAACGACGGCAGAATTTACAGGAGAATCAGAGCCGGCGTGAAACACGAACGTGCCCTTCTAAAAACACTATCTCTTGCGTCGATAGCGAAAACGAGGGCGAGCTAACGCAGTCGTCACTCCTTTTAGTTTCTAGAAGGGCCGGTTCGTGCTTCACACCGGCTCTGATTCCCCTGTAAATTCTGCTCTTTTCCATCGTCGAGCCCTTTGGCGAGATACCTTTTTTTTTTTCTTGTTACGTTCGCGGAACTTATAAACCACGTGTCTTCGCGAATAAAATCAGTTGGAAGTCTGCGCTCTGTCTGTCCATTTGCGTGCCTCAAGTCCGGTCTTGTTCACGCCGTTTGTACTTGTTCGCTTCATTATGAACCAACTAGCCTGCGAGAAGGTCCTTCTTCTAAACTGCACCTGGAAGCAGAAAATGTAAGGCAGAGAAGTAGCTGCATGCGAGTGCGGGGCTACGCGAAAACCCCTAAAGGTCAAGTTTCGTGCGACAAACGCCGAATGGGGAACCTGCGCTGCCAAGGTGGCACCGCAATTGTTCCATTCGGTGACTCAAAACTGCTTTTGTCAGCCGCATGGGCCGCTGCAAACGCGAGAACACATTCTGCGCGATTAGATACCCGCGTTTGGCTGAGAGCATTCATTGCCTAGCTTCTCTCGGCGTAGCCCAGATAGCTGACGCGCGGCACGTGCGCCTTCGACAGAGCGCGGAGGCTCACGCCAATAAGCGCCTGAAGGTGGCGCGGAGCAGTACTAAGAGTACTACCCAAAACTGCTTGCTCTTCTCGCTAGGTAGTGTGTTATGGCGCTGCAATCGGCACCGCAAACTCAGCGCAAGTTCCCCATACGGCAAGGGGAACCAAGTTGGGAAGGTCATTTCGAATTAAAGGTCACTTGGCCGGAAATGCCAGCCGTGATCTCCCCGTGGCCACCAGCGACCCCTAGGGGAGCGCTCCTTCGATCCCGCCAGCGGCTTCATTACGCCAACGAGGGACGCGATCCGGGCATCGGGGGAAAAACACGGTGTCGCCGTTACCCCGGCAATGGTGCTCGGCTCTTCTTTGGGCTCTCGCAGGTCGCGCTGATTGGCGCGTCGTCTTCGCTGTGTATTATCGCCGACATCGACCCGGCCGCGGCAACGATGAGTAAACGCAGAGCGCCGAGCTAGCCGCGCCGTTGTTGCCTCCCGGCGCTGGGTGCATCAATTAGCGGGAACCCGAAAAGAGGGGAGAGCACCCGGAAAGGAATCCCTAAATTAATCCATCACCTGGTGACGCCGGGCACGCTTAATCACTTTCCAATCACTGCCAATGTCACCAAACAGGAAGCCTAGCCGACGCGGGAGCACCTCGGCAGTGCACGCCATAACGCTCGGCGCAAGAGCGGCGTATAAAAAGCAACGAGCGCGCGCAAATTAGTCGAGCGGAAAGTTAGCCCGAGCCAAGCGACTTTCTTCAGTTTCCGGGGGGGGCAAAAAGAAAACGCATCAAGGTAATGATCGTGAGCGCTGCGCACGCAAACACAGCGCCGCCAACAGCAGCCCTCTGCGAGGCAGTGTGCGCGGTGCGGAACGGCGGTGCTCCTCCAAGGCACGACCTTCCCCGCGTCGCACGGCGGCCACTCCAGCCTGCGGGCGATACGGCGTTTCCGACTTCCGGCGCTGCACCACCAGGAGAAGGCGGCGGCAGCCGGTTCCGCGATCCCCCCGCTTCCGCCGATGGGGGCCGCCGATTGCGACCCCAGCGGCAGGCACCCCTCTCACGTATGCGCGCCAGATAAGGGCTCCCCCTCGCGGACAGATTCCTTTCTCAGCGGCGAATTTCCTTCTCCTCTTTTTAAACTGCCCGGAGCCACACACGCGACGAATCCATTCTACCGAAGACGTTACACGCGGGACACAGGAGGCGGCGAAGGACGAGTTCGAAATGCGCTAACGAAAACGAGTCTCCGGAGCCCGTCTTCATTCAGCGCTCACACTAGATACGCACCCCAAAGTTATTATCGGACCACGCCCCCGGCAGAGGACACCGAAGCGCGCGCAACTGCACAGCAAAAAGGACAACTGCGCACACGCAGGGAAGCGACTCAAGCGCGGAAATGCATGCGTGTTTTGCTCCCACGCACACCGGACCGAAGAGCGGAATCCTCGGAATGCGCCCGCTGCATAGCGCCCGCGAACGCCAGGGAGACGACGCTCCGAATCGCGGCATTCGTGCACGATCGACCCCCCCCTCCCCTTCATCTAGCGCGGTGCAGAGCGAAGAACACACCACAATGGCCAGAACCGCAGTGTCCGTTTGCGCGAGCGCACGCGATATGCGTGAAACGGGATTTTCCGGACTAAGCAGCAGGCCTGACCGACGTCAACTTCTCCACTGGCGCGTGCTTCTGTGCTTCTCCTATGCGTGGGAGCCGTAATCGATTACCGCCGGATATCAATGAGCGGGCCTTTTCGCCGACCCCGCCGATGGAAGCCCAACTGGATCCTCGCCACACACTGCGGGACGGATAAAGAAACGAAGCCCCTCCACGCGAGCAGCAGGCAGCGACGCCACGCACAAACACAGCGCGCTGCTCTGTTTTCTTAGGCCGCAGGGCACGGCCAACACCAGCCCATCAATCTTGGAAACTCATTCTTTTAACGAACAAAGCTTTCGGCGTTTCCTCTGCGCGCCCCCGTGGCCACGGGCAGAGAAACTAAATGAAACCTTTTACCGAGATTGACTGTTTCAAGACCGGCAACAAAGGAGGCCGGGCCAATCGGGGGCCCCCCTTCCATGCTTGTTTTTGTTTCCTTTTTTTTCTCTCTCTCTCTCTCTCGGGCGAAGATGCAAGCCTCACCGGAAGGCGCTGCCAGCAAAACTGCTCGCAAGTCGGAATTCGGGTCCATTTGGCGTCCCCACTTTGCGCGTACGCGATGCATCAGTTCTAATTCGATTTATTCGCGTCTGCATCTGTAAACCGTATTACATTCACTTCGCACGGGCCGCCGGCGCTCTGAGCAACTCGGGGCGGTGGGGGAGGGACAAGTGCCCTTTATCGCGCGTCCCACTGGAGGCGGTAATCTGGCATTTCAGGAGGTCTCCCCCGAGCACGAGGGAGGGAGGGAGGTGTCTCTCGGAAGAGTCAGCGCGCCGTGTGACCGGGTCCGGAGGCCATTGTGCAGCGCCTCGCCGCCGGCAGTGCCCCGCCGCTTGCTGCATACACTTAGCATACTGATCGAGCCGTCGACTCGGACCCGCCAGTGCACATCTGTTGCCGCCGCCGAGGGCCATTATCTAATAAGCAAGACGGCGGCCTCTCAAGAGCCCATCTTGCTTTTCCCCTCCCATTCGGCTCGGCCGGCGACGACTTTCACCTTTCAGCGAGAATTTCTATACGCCTCGCCAGCGGCCTCTTGAGCCGTCAATTACGCATGATACGCGCGGTAGCCAATTCGCCGCGCCAACGCGCTAAAAGGCGAGCAACTTGCGACTGACGCCGCCAAACTGAAGCAAAGCCGCATCACACGCCGCATTCAACGTGCGGTCATCCTTCAAGCTACGTAGCGCGAATCTGTGAAGGCAAGCTGCTCGAGCGAAAGTCAACTGAAATGGCAAAAAACTTTCACTTTAGGCCCATGCCACGCCCACCCACGCCGACATCCAGCACGCCTTGAAACACTATACACCGTCATGCCTATATACTTAGAAAAGAGCGCGCGATTGGAAACTCCAACGCACAATGCGATGTACCCTTCCTTGTTAGAGTAGAAAGACGGGGCCGACCACGCGACAATTCATCCCCGCGCGAAAGCCCAAAAAGGCAGAAAGCAAATGTTCATAATCAAACTCGCGAAGCTTATTACTTTCCGGGGCCGCGTGTTTCAAGCAGCAGAGGCGGGGGAGGGAGTTCGCCTTTGTTCAGCCGGGCCGTTTGTCGGGCGCAGTGCGGGGGCTGATGATTAGAGCGCCCGCCGCCGACAGCCGCCGTCCCTCCCGGTGACGCCGCCGGGAGGAAGTCGTGAAATACGCCCGCGATCAGAAGCGCGGCGGCTAACGAGCAGGACTGCCCCGGCCGCCACCCGTTTCCCTCTATGCGGCGCTGTGCGCGCATTCGGGGCCTAGTAGCAGGCCGATTCTCGCCAACTGGTACGCGCGCACCGCACAGCTCACGTGGACAACACACGACCAGGCCCAAGCTCAAACAGCCGTCTTGGATGAATATAGCAAGTGATGTCCACAACCTCGATAGAACGCCCATTGCCGATCGGTGCAAATGAAAAAAAAAAACACAGCACAAGTAACGATTATTTCCACGCCTTATTTGAAGAAGGGGGATGGATGCGCTGTGCAAATACGGTCACGCAAGTATAACGGGGCGTTTTAGAATAGGGCGACCCTATCGGGCAGGGGGGCTTTAGAATAGAGCGACCCCATCCCCCTACCCGATAGGGTCGCCCTATTATAAAACTCCCAAATCCAGAGAGACACGCAGTCGCATACGTAGCCATACCGAGCACGAGGCTGCGCATTGGAACCCGATGAAGTAGGAATGCAAAATAAGCCCGCGAGCAGAGACTTTAAGGAACCCGCAGGCGATGGAAGCCAATCCGCAGCCATGCACTGCGCCGTTCCTCACTAGGCCGCAGCGTAGCCTCGGCTCCCACTGATCAATCAATCCGCGAACAAAGCTCACATACAGGAAAGCAGTCCCCGGAGGGGCGGTCTAAGCGCTGGCTGTTAATGCGCTAATTAGAAATAAATAAATAATGAGCTAATCCACTGTGCATAGACCCCTAGCAGAGAGGCACCATAGTCGCCGCCGAAAGGGAAGCAAATTAATGCATTAATAGTGATTAGCTTTCACGCGGCAAAACAACACTCTGGGATCTGAACCACACCACAGCGCATGGCTCCGCATCAATCCCCCCCGGGAACTTCAAATAACAAATGCATGAGGAGCATCATCCGAACCTACGCACGCACGCAGTAGGGAGGTGCAGTGTGAAAGGACACCCACAAGTCAAAACCACGTGCTTTTTAACAGCGTTATTGGCTCACTCAAGGCGTGAGCGGCGTAGTTGGTGTAGCACATCACGTGACCACTGGCAGATCACGTGACTCATCCGACGCTTTTCGTTGTCAGAATCGTGACGTACGTATCGCTGTGACGTCACCGTCAGCATGCAGCGGACACGCTCTGCTGTGACTACTCGACGATTTTGACTGGTTGGACTAGGAGCGCCTCCATTCAAATTGGCCACGTTGATGGCAGAATAGGTAAGAACAGGCTAAAAAGAGGGTTCGCGAGGAGGCAACGGAGACCAAGATGACGCCACGCAGTTCGAGCCGCAAAAGCATACGTCACAAAAACATGCAACGGCTGGGCTGGTCAAACGCATTAATGAGAAAGCATAACCGTCGAGATATATGGGTTTGCTTCCCCACCCTTACACTTGGATCCACAAAGCGATCAAGAGTGCGCTTAATTGTTTGAGGGAAAGCCTGCTCGCTAAACCGATCATCGCGCGCCGCATTCACGTCACAAGTGGGAAGATAGATGTTCTCCGAGGACCCCTCGCTTTATTTATACCAACAAAGCCCGGCGAACAGAAATTAAAATAATAATAATAACAAAAAGAAGCGGACAAGGGTTGCCAGCCGTGCGCAACCGAATGATCGCACAAAATGCGAACTGGTGTTTCGGGGCCACAACATACCGGCTCGGTCGGCAACGAAGTCCATGCTCCCATGGTTATGTAGACAAGGACAACACTCCCACGGTGTGGATGTTTTAAACGCGTTATTCTCAGCAAGAAGCCTGCAAGGGGAAACAGAGCCATTTTCTTTTTCTTTTTTTTTTTCACAGGACGGAACGAGAGCTACCCGTCTAGCGCATTTGGAACTGATGCACCCAGAAAAAAAAAAAACTCGCCAGTCTCTCATCGACCAGATGACCAGCGAGGGATGCACGTATATAAACGGGGGCCTTCGCTACAACGCCAAAGGCTAAAATGCTAGCACTAACAGCCGGCTCCGCTACCCCCCGCGCGTCGTCGCCGGTGCAGCACGCGAGCGCCTCGTCAGCCGCGCGTCGCCTTATTTGTGCGCGCGACGCACCGCTGCTGCTCGGGGCGCAGCGGCCAGATTATCCCAGCTTCGCTCGGGGCCGGGCGGCGCAGAAAGCGGCGACCGGAGCCCGGTGGTGCGGCGCGGCGTCCCCGGGGATTGTTCCTGTTTAGAGAGCAACAGCCCCTCCCGCGCCGCTGGCTGCGTTCCAGGGAAACTCGAACCGGCCTTTTTGCCCTTACGAGAAACGCCCAAACTACACCCCCCTCCGCGCCGCGGCCCGAGCAGCGCACCTGAGAGCAGTGTCGCTAAGTGATGCTGCGACAGAGAAAATAAGAGGCTCGCTCGCAGAGTTCAAAGCGCGACACTCTCCCAGTTATATAACCGACGCCTGTTCCATCTCGCAACGTATTCCCCAGTCTGCCGCGCAGCTGAATTGAGCCGGAGGGACGAAAAGTGATCATGTCCGGTGCCTGAAAATCTCGGCCCCGACAGCCGGCCACTTTATGGGCGGCAGCGAGTCGCCAGGGTATTATACAACGACGCTCGCCAGACCTTGCAGAATGCCGCTGCACCGTCCGTCCCGCCCAGAGTAGTGAACAAAAACATTTCTCGGTATTTTTTTTAGTGTAAATTCATAACATCAAGGAAATACCAAATCGCTTTTTTCTGAACATATATATATATATATATATATATATATATATATATATATATATATATATATATATATATATATATATATATATATATATATATATATATATATATATATATAAAGTTGAGAAACGCTTCATTTAGCCATAGATTGATTTTGAGTCGACGTTTCGGACAGAGCCTGTCCTTTCTCAAGACTGAAGTTACAGCGATCTTCCTCCTCTTACCAAGTCGTACATGTGTGCCAATGCCAACTCCTTAAGAAGAGGAAGAAGACCCCTGTAACCGCACTCTTGAGAAAGGACAGGCTCTGTCCGAAACGTCGACTCAAAATCAATCTATGGCTAAATGAAGCGTTTCTCAACTTTGCATATATATATATATATATATATATATATATATATATATATATATATATATATATATATATATATATATAGCCATAGTTGCTTTTGCGCCATTAAAATCAATATAACTAACTAAATATATATATATATATATATATATATATATATATATATATATATATATATATATATATATATATATATATATATATATATATATATATATATATATATATATATATATTCTTGCAATAATGCACTAATGCACGATCATCGACAGCTTCCTGGGCTCCATGCCTCATCGCTGCCAAGTAGCCATCGCCGCAAATGACTTTTCATACGATGTACTGACGGTATCAAGTTATTGTGAAGAGGAAATTTTTTGTAGACGGAGCCTTTTGTCAAAAACACATTATCACCGATGCTTGTATGCACTGCTGAACGTAGGTTTGAGACATTTCTTTTGTGAATAAATTATACCACGCTATATTGTGTGATATTTGTTTCTACAGTGTAAGAATTCTAGCATCCCTATATAACACATACGCAAATGTAAGTGCGGTCAGAAAACTCGTGGACAAAAAGCTAAATATATCTCTTCGTTCCCTACTGTCGCTACGCGGCGTCTGCGACACAAACTCCAGGATGCGAGCCAGAATTACGAGAAACAAAAACGCTCGCTCTGCACCGTTCCTCTGCAGACCGGTGTCCCCTCCTGACTGGCCACAGGTCAGCAAAATTAAAACAACGACTCAAATCGAACAACACGGGAGTCGCACTGAACACGGAAGGCAGCCTGAAACGCGACGAGAGGACGAGTCGGGTCTCCCTCAGCGTATACGAACCGAACGAAGGCTGTCGAACGCCTGATCGATGTTACGCGATTGTACAAGGCATACAGTCAGCCCCTCAGTGTCCCGCGCCGGGGTGGAAGCCCCAAAGTCGCACGAAGATGCAGTGCACTCACAGCGGGACCGGGAGCCAGCGAATCCACGAAGCCGGTGCGCGGGCAGGGTGCCTCCTGACGCTGCAGCCGTCCTCACATGGGCATATAAGCGCAACGCCTCGGCATTCCGTCATGCCAATCAGCAGCTAAGGGGGGAAAACATGCCAGCACAGCCTCCGTCTAGGATTGCGCACGAGCTGAGAGACGAGCGATCCGTTGTCCCGGCGGAAGCGATGCTCCCTCGCATCGTGTGTATGGTCTGCGTGCCTCGGACGCGAAGAAGACGACACCTCACGGACCCGGCATTTACCGGAGAGGAATGCGAACGCCAGCCGGCACGCTTCTGCCGGACAGCGTTGGGCAGAGTCGGGCGTGCCTTACAGCAGGTGCGGCAAACAACAGGTGCGCTAGTGAATTGGGCATCGTAAGGCGGCGACGGGATAGGCAGCTTCTTCACGGTCGCCTGACGAAAGGTTAAAATTCACGCAGCACCTTCGTCACGCAGCGCACCCCTCCGGGTCCATTCGTAATCGCGTCAATGAGTCCACGCCACACAGGCCGGGGCGCAGCAAACCACTGAACTGTGCAGCGGGCGCGCGCACACAACGCGCGGCGCAGCGGACAAGCGCGCGGATCGCGTCAGCCCGTTTGTTCGGTCGTGGGCGGTGATGGATGCGTGCTCTCAATCACAGTGCTCGCCGAATATATCAGCGGCAGCCAAGCGAGGAGTCAATACGGTCCCTACGCTCAGCCACTCGGCGGGAACAGCGTGGGGCCGGCGTTTCGCAATCCAGGATATGCCCGCCGCTGCTGCCGCCTGCTCCGCTCGCCGGGTTCAAGGACGGCGGCGCCGCGTAAACTGTCACCGCCCGGCAGTGTCTTTCGCGGGTTGCGCAGCTGCTGCATACGCTCCACTGCCGCGGCCACACGACGAGACCAATGCCACTCATCTCGGGAGCGGAGCACACGTTTCTCGTTTACCCAATCCACCAATGGTAATCCACGCCACACAAGTTCGTAGCTAAGTGGCTCATCAGACTGGGGCGAATGCTGCTGCTGCTCGCGGACCTGTCAGCTCGCGTCACCTATCGATTAGCATCCATTGTTCTTCGCTGTGACTGACAAGTGCCGCGGTGGAACAGGCGACGGCGTCTCGGCACCACACGCATTCTGGCACATACAAAAGACGCAAATCCTGGCCGGAAAACGCCGAGCGGACCCCGCACTCAATCGAGGCGTCTCCCCGCAGAGAGGTCGGAGGAACGCCCGGAAATTTCGCAGAGGTCGTTCCCGAAGCGGCTCCAGCACCGCGCTCCCAAGGACACGCGCACACGGGCGTATCGAAGCTCGGTCGCGGGATTTAGCTCGGCCCGGCCGGTCCGGCCGGCGGACAAAAGCCCTTCGCCGCCACAAACAAAAGGGGAGCCAGCGACCGTAACGCGACCCCGGCGGGCAAGAAAAAACGGCCCGGGACGCCCGCGTCATGCACGATTAGTGACGAACGTCGCCGTGATGCCCACGCGATGCAATCTGCCACCGGTGAGCGCGCGCGCGCGGCGAGATTAGGGGCTGGGTCAAAGAACTCGGGGCCCGTCCTAATCCCGCCGCGCAACCCCGGCTCCTCGGTCCGTGCCCGGTGACGTTCACCCCGGCCGCCGACGGCCACTTGTTGCTTCCTCCACGTTAGGCATTTCCGCCGCTCCCTCCTGCCCGCGCAGGAAGCCACGCCGGCCACTCGAGCATGCACCCCCCTCCCAGACATTGTTTCATCCTTGAGAGAAGCGCCTGACGCCGGCTGCAGAAAAGAGCCGCGCGATGACCCATTTTGGCGCTCGTTCTAAATAGCGCCCAAATTTCGGGCCCCGTTGTTCTCGCGCTGGAAAGGGGGTCGCGCTTCCGTCGATGGCGATGAAGGCGGCGGCGCGGAAACTTTCACGCCGAGGACGCGGGGCGGGCGTGCGCAGGCTCCTTCGAAACGGCGCACGAAGCGACGCTGGCTCACTCGGGGGCCACACACCGCCTGTCCTTGAGGGGGGGAACTGCACGCCTCCTCCGGCTTGCAGATCGCACGAGGTGGAGCCCGTGTAGAAGGAAAATGGAGAGAGCCAGCCGGGCTCTGAAAAGAACACCGCGTTGCTCGCTCTGCTCGCAGCGATGCAACTCGTAAAATGCGCTTTGGGGCAGAGCACTGATCAGTCCCTCTTTTATCCCTTCCCTTACGGCGCGATTCAGGCGTCCGCCGAGATGTGAGACAGATACTGCGCCATTTCCTTTCCCCCCCAAAAAAACAATTTTCAATTTAATTTCAATTTCAGAGCACTAAAATTTGCAATCCGGAGCAGAGGAACGAGTTAGGAGCAGTGCGGATCATGGAGCTTTTAATTTCCAAATCTCTCAGTTTGGCAACCAATGCTGGAAAAGTATGAGTGAAGTGTAAAGATGCGCTACACCATTAAGTTCGTCATTACTGGCATAGAGTCACACCTGACAGGTCTTCAATTCCAAGTTTTATGAATTTAAGAGGAGACACCGGAGCGAGACATGCCACACAATGTTTAGCTAAATAAACGCATACTTTGCACATAGTCGCGAGCACATGAGCTAAAATGTACTGATGTGTGGCTCTCCACTTTTCTTTACAAAGCTCAAAATGCTATTTAAACCTCTTCCACGTTGAAACCTCTCTGGTTTTTCATTTATGCCAGGCAGTTCTGTCACGCATTAGGTTCTGCCGACCGTTCTGCGGCGGTTCTGCCACGTTCTCTTGCGAGCCGCGGCGGTGGCTCAGCGGTTAGAGCGCTCGGCTGCTGACCCGAAAGACGAGGGTTCACTTCCGGCCGTGGCGGTCACATTTCGACGGAGGCGAAACGCAAAAGGCGCCCGTGCGCTGTACGATGTCAGTGCACGTTAAATATCCCCGGGTGGCCGAAATTATTCCGGAGCCCTCCACTACGGCACCTCTTTCCCCCCTTTATCCCTTCCCTTACGGCGCGGTTCAGGTGTCCGCCGCTATGTGAGACAGGTACTGCACCATTTCCTTTCCCCAAAAATCAATTTTCATTCGATGAAGGCGAAACGCTAAGGCGCCCGTGTGCTGAGCGATGTCAGTGCACGTTAAAGATCCCCGGGTGGTCGAAATTATTCCGGAGCCCTCCACTACGGCGACCCTCATAGGGCAGTGAATCTCGGATATAACGAACGTCCCCGGACGCGGCGCTCAGTTGCAACGAAGACGCAGGCGCTAGAAGCCCGCGTGCGGGAACGCGCCGCGCGGTCTCCATCGCGAACGTACATCAGCGTCAAAAATTTTCCGCGCACAACGTGACAGTGATGGACATTACACGCACGCGGCAGAAAATTGAGAAAAAAATTCCCCACGCGAGCCCAGTATTGCCCTATGCGAGGCTGGCCGAGTTAAGTGTGAATCTCGTGGTACAGGTAAGGAGTGGAGCGATATACACTAATGTGTTCGCTTCTTGTCTTTAGCGATCCCCCTCCCCTTAAAACAGCGCTCTATTTCACAGCCGGGTAATAGATATTTCATCGTGCCTCTGGAGCGCGTTCGTCAGTACCTCCCCCCTCCCTCCCCCGGAGCAGCACGCACCGATCACACATTTCTTGGAATTGAGATGATGAAGTGTTGCAGCTAAAAAAGTTTTCCGCCAAACCTGCGCTACTGCACGCCTCTTATAGCCTAAAGTATACACGGGCTCATCGCCCTAGCTCGCAGCCATTTTCGCCGTCGACTACGCTGCCTGCAAGATTTTCACAAACGGGCGTTACAAGATGTAATTTATTCGGTCCAAATATTTGATTGCATATAGTGGAACCACGCCTAGCATCGGCGCGGGCCCTATAACCCCAACTGACAGGGTCCCTATATTCTCCCTATCTTCGCCCTGCGTCCGCCGCTGGCCCGCGCAGCGGTGGACATCAGCCAACCGGCGCATAGAACTGGTCCTTGTCCCTGATCCGAGCTTAATTTTGCAACTATATTGTGAAAACAAATGTTTCATTTGGAACTATAATCCTCACGTTTATAATTAAATCTAGGCTCGAAGGTAGCACATGTCCTTGCAGAGCCTGAGGCGTCGTTTGAAAAAGCTGCCGACTACGCCCGCAGCCCGGCGGCTTCGCGAGAGAAGTGAATGCAAGTTTTTATTCGCGTCAATGATTCAGGGGCTCGCTCATGGTAGTGTAAACAGCGTCAAGAATGATTACGAGCTCTCTTCTCACGTAAGTTGTGATGCGGAAGCATTTGCGAGATTCAAAAGCAAATACGCTCCGACAATCTGCACTGCCAGGCACGTTAGTGGCGTTTCGTCTCTCGTACTACTACGTTCTGAGCCGCCGGAGTGTATGAACAAGGATGAGAACCGTGCCAGGTGTACGACTCAAGTCAAATGATGACTTGTAAAGCCAACGTGAAGGAAAAGCTTTCGACGGATACATAAACAAACCGCTGCCATAACAGCCAAGATATGCAGCGGCCAGTCAAGGCAGTACTTTGGCCCGGCTGCTACTCAAACATACACGTTAAGTTTCCTCCTTCGGAAAAAAAATTACTAGAGATGCGTAAAAAGGCTGTAAATGGCCAGGTCGTCGAAATACTTCGGGTATACGTGAGCAGTTTCGAGCACACACAGCTGATTCCGATCTCCACTAATACCTCACTAGTTGCACGCCGACGCGCAATCTAAGTGGCACGCACATACGATCACCACATAAAACAACCACGAAGCTAAGCTAGATGCTGGATAACCGCTCGACAAACCAACGGCCCGAAGGAAGGCGAGCGACGTAGATTTGATCTCGAAGTGCCGCACATCAAACAGGGCACGACGCTGTGCCTTCTTAAAAACACTACGCACAATTCCTCTTCGCGCGGTACAGGTTTCTAAACGTCTCTAAGCGGTTCGAAACATTGGCTGAAACGTGTCGCGAGAGTAGGCAGAGCGTGAGCAGCGACAAGGGGAGGGGAGCGCGCAGGGGACCGGGACAATTAACTGCCGCTCTCTATAACCGCCCTCACTCGTTAGTATACGAAGCAAAGAATTAGAGGGGACACTTTTGCTCCGCCTTAAGGGTATGACACGATAGTGTAACGGGTTATGACTACCATATAAGCAGAAGGTGATTCTCTACTTTTCTTTCACAGATCCCTGGGAGTCCTCATACCCCTCCTGGCGCAGTGGTGCAGCGGTTAAGCGATGCGCCACTGCCCTGCGATGGCAGGTGCTGCCACCGGTGGGGTTTGTGAAACACAGGTTGTTCTTTCAGAGCGACCAATCCTTAATTTAACTGCCACCTGCCACGTTGGGAAGTTTGCTCACTATCCGGTGGGCAGGTTGTGACGCCGCCACAAGGTCACGTGACCTAGGTGGTCCCCATTCCTCCTATAGGTTGCTCAGGGGACCACCTGACGCCGGCAACGCCGACACCTACAGCGCCGGATTTTCTGGTGAACGGGGCCTTTAACGTTATTCGTGTTAAAAAAGAACGCAAAAGCACAGAAACGTTTGACGGCTCTTTCCCATTCCCCGTGACTCTCCTGGCGGTTCCGTTTTTTAACGCGATAGCGCTACAAGGCTTCCATTAATTCTGCAGAAAATCTGGCGCCTTCGTCGTCAGCGAAAAAGCAGGCGGCCCACCCGATTGTGAGCAAACTGAACACCTGACAGGTGGCAGTTAAATTAATCATTGGTAGCGAGAAGTTGCTCGCGAAGCGCAACCTGGGTCGCACACGTCACACCCCGGTGACCGTGCTTGAAACAGCCACCTGCATCGCTTAACCGCTGCACCACTGCGCCAGGAGGGGGTATGAGGACTCCCCGCGATCTATGAATGAAAAGTAGAGAATGACTAATGCCACATATGTGGGCATATAGCCCATTAACGCTACTGCGTCATACCATTAAGGTGGAGCTTAAGTGCACCTCCAGTTGTTTTTTTTCTGTTCACTTTGGCAAGCTCGTGCTCTTTTTGAAATATGTTGACTACACTAAAATGGTTGTTAGACAGTCACTATTACGAGAATCGTACTGGTGAATCCCATTAGACGCTTTTAGCATACCGGAGACGTACTAGCGGGGACGTAAACCGGTTTACCGGACCCCTCCTGAGCACGCGCAGTGACTCCCCCTCACCCCAACAATGCCACTGCGCATGCGCGGGTAGGGTCCAGTAAACCGGTATACGTCTCCGGTATGCTAAAAACGTCTAATATGAGCGATATCGGTAATCACTATCCCAAATCACAAGGTTCGGCTAAGCTAATAACGACTACAGGTAGTAAATAAGGCAAACCACTCAAGTATAGGCGCGGTTTACTCATTTGGAGCGCGCGCATAATTACTCAAACATCACCGTGACGAAAACCGTCAGGTTACGACAAAATTACGGCTACAAAAAAAAAAAAGGGTTTCTCCGTAGCCCTCGCTCGTTCGAGCCCAGCACTGCTTGCACCACAAGGCGCCGCAAACAAGACACCGGGGAAGATAACTTCTGGGTGTCCACCGGACGGGAAACGACGGCACACTGCTTTCTGTCGATGGAAATCATCCGCCGCAATCCTTCACACCTTTCAAATTCGGAAGCCTTGAACGAAAAACAACTATGACGTAACCTCGCGCTCATGTATGCGAATAAACGGCCACTCCTTACCATTTACCTTGCAAAAGAACCCCTGCAAAAACATTTTAAAAAGGAAGAAATCGCAACCATCGCACGCTATCGCGAGCGGTGCTATCGATCAAGCCCGGTGCAATGATGCCCAGTCCTGCACCGGACGCCGAAGAACGCTGTCGCCTACGTTTTCTAAGTCCATTAAAATGAACGCAAAATAATAAAAAATCAAGGTTACAGGGACATTCGGCTGCAACGTTAGGAAGTTTATCATCCAGTTCGGCGCGGACGGCATTCACGATTGATGCGTGCATGAGCAAACGAGCTGCATTTCAGCGGCCCATCTGACACAGGGCATTAATTAGCAGCCTCCGAAAAGACACTTAAGTGCAGCTTTTCCTCCTGAAATGAAGAAAAAGGGACCGAAACGTATAATTCATCCTTTCTAATCCCCGGCAGCAGAGCGGACTAACCAAGAGCGAAGTGCAGAGAAGGATGGATATGTGCACGACCATCGTTACGTGCTCTATCTTGGTCAAACGACGGCCCGAGCCAGAAGAGCGCCGCCGTGGTCCCTTCTCCCTCGTCTTAACGACCCGTGTTTGCGTTTCATTTTGCGTTCCATCGCGTTTCAACGAGGCACGTGCCAACTAATTCCACCAGGAGCTCTCTGCCTTATTGCGCGCAGACCCCATTAGCGATGTTTCGGAATGCAAACACCGCCAACGAATAATTGTCCCTTCCTGAAAGAAACTGTAACGCGGACCGACCCTTCTCTTCGCCCACCCCCCCTCTAGACGCCTTTATCCGCAAAGGCAAAGAAGGACCGCCCTGCGTATGCCCGCGAACGATACCCCCCCCCCCCCCCCACCCACTCACCCACCCACCCACCCACCCAGCCATAGCCGGCCAGCTCAGGGCCCGATGCCCAGCGCCGCGGTGCAGCTCTTCTTTCCGCTCTGCATACTACGCGCAAAGCCGGGCGCAACAAACGGACCAACCCAATTTTCATTCTACGCGACTGCCGTCATTATAGCGCGGCGTCATGGGTGGCAAAACACGGTCAACGTCGGCTCACGCCATCCTTACCTTTTTTTTTTTTCTCCCCTCCAAAAGTGCCAGGCTACGGTTGCCCCGGCATGTGCGTATACACACGTGCATATTGCGCGAGGCAGACAGGATTTAGTTCTGGTTTTGAGACGGCGAAGGGCCAACACGACTGGGCAAAGCACCGAGGACAGCACGCAACTTTCATTAGGCGGTACAGAACGGACCGCACGCCAGAATTGCCACGACGCTGAAACGACACTGTGCGGGAAGGAATGAACTTCGTTATTAGTACATAACGCGAAGATTTAAAAAAGTAATCGCGGGATGGGGCCTGGGCGTTAGCGGCGGTTTAGCCAAAGTTACGCTTAGTTACTCTTGCGTGAAACTGGTAACAAAAGTTTTCGCTCGAGTTACCGCTACCTTTTCCGAAATGAAGATCTAGCTACCGTTACGAATTCCAACCATTACATGGCCAACTAGGCGAGCACAGAAACTTTACAGCCGTCCACAGCCACCCATCCCGGCCCACACGAAAGCGTGAACTGCAGTAATCAAGTGCAACAGTGGCGCGCAAGCACGCTTACACTGGGGCATTTTCCCGAAAAGTCAGCGCGCGAAAAAGTTGAGAGGCCCTCCTTGAATCTCACACCTGGACAGCGAGGTTCAACACGCACCGAATGCAAAACACACAAGCACGCACAAAAAGGAGAGTAGAACAGGCACAAAAAAAAAAAAAAACATGCATGGACGCAAAGCAGAGAGACATTTCAAAAAGAACCCACTCTGTACAGCTCCTCACTGAACAGTACAAGAAGCCTCAGCGGACAAGTGTTTCTGCGCACTGAAGTTGTATTGAGCACACCGTGGGGCGCACGATGTGCCATTAATCCCAGCACAACAACCTGGCAAGCACACTGTGGTTTTTAGCAAGGCCGCCGCGACTGGGAACCCACAAATCCCTCGTCGGTCAGCCAGCGGGGCGCGCGAGCATGCCACTGAAAAAGCGTGCCACACACGATTCCGGAGCCCTCAACTACGGCACCTGTTTCTTCCTTTCTTCTTTCACTCCCTCCCTTATCCCTTCCCATACGGCGCGGTGCAGGTGTCCAACGATATATGAGACAGATACTGCGCCATTTCCTTTCCCCAAAAACCAATTTTCATTTTCACGAGTGTATCGTCTAAATCGGCGCCCTTCTCGTTCCGATATATCAGGGAGTTTTAGAATAGCGGACCCCAAGGAAATAGCGGGCCCCGCGCTAAGTACGAGTGCGCCGGTGAGATTTAGAATAGGGCTCTGCGACCCTACGCAGCGGCGCACATCGATTGCAGTGTCACAACGGCAAACCAAACAGATACTGTTAAGATTTTAAAATATGCGTTTATTTCTTTATCACAAGCTGCTATTATTGCACGCATACAATTTAAGTTTTAAAAATTATAACAAGTGAGTGTTTTTAAACAGCCCCTTTTTTGTTTTAAACTCGATGCGAAATCGGTCAGCCAAGTCACCTCCATGGCGACCAAGCGATGCGCACTCACTAAGCCTAGCAGCTCTGTAAACACGGAAACAATCTGAAATTTGGCGCATTTCATCGCTAAAACTTTGTGGCGCGGGCATCTTCAGAGAAAGCGAAAGCTTCGTGCGCCTTTCGTTTGCCGTGAACTTAATATACACAGAGTAGCGGCGACAACGAATCGATGGTGAAGTGAGAGACTTCCTCGGGGCCCCCAAAGCTATGGCAAAAAAGAAAATTGGTTTTTTGGTCAAAGGAAATGGCGCAGTATCTGTCTCATATATCGGCGGACACCTGAAACGCGCCGTAAGGAAAGGGATAAAGGAGGGACTGAAAGAAGGAGGAGGTGCCGTAGTGGAGGGCTCCGGAATAATTTCGACCATCTGGGGATCTTTAACGTGCACTGACATCGCACAGCACGCGGGCGCCTTAGCGTTTCGCCTCCATCGAAACGCGGCCGCCGCAGCCGCGGTCGAACCCGGGAACCACGATTAGTAGCAGGGCGCCCTAACCACTCAGCCACGGCGGCGGGTCCAAGCTTGGGGCCCCCTATTCTAAATCTATAGACGCGCGTGCTCCGGCCCTTAAGGTCGCGACCGGCACGCGCGAGAGCTCGCGAACAAACAAAATCAGAAACCGGTGGGTTCAACCCTTAAAAAAAAAAATTTACCCGCCTTCTCATTCTTGTCGAGGCAAGTTGGCAGGTTTTCCAGATTGCACGTAACGCAGATTAATGCCAGCGGTGCTCTGTTCCCACCTGCGCGCCTAATTGGCTTCAAATTTTGTCTCGACTGCACTGGGAGTCAGCCGATCGTGCAGTATCCTCGATGTCTCTTTGTTCGCAGGTAATCAAGCGCAGCTAAGAAAAAAACACAATCACGTGAGCTACCGCGCATGCGTACTACAGCAACGGCTACGGCGTCGTTGCCCAAACGCCACAGAAATAAATAGTTGGCGCCGGAAACGCAAGGTGCCTCGATGCACGGACGGCGCGGCACCCACGTAGCCACCGCCGCAAGTGCTCAAGAAGCGAAGGACGCAAGGTGAGCAGGCTGCGTTCGTCAAGTGAGCGTTGCGTCGACACAAAACCCGACACACTGTGTCGCATACGGTCGCCACAATATCTGAACAATCACAGCCATCAAATCATTCAAAGAAATCACTACGTCGAGCTGTACTGGTGGATTAATGTCCCTGGACAGCGAACGTCACTCGCACAAGGACTCTGCTCATATCGAGCACTGAGCTTCGATAAGCCAGAATAGTTACCTAAAAATGAAACGCTCGCGCCGGTGCCCCGGGAGAACGCCGGCGAAGGAATGGTTACATGGATTCTCCGCCAAACACGATCAGAATAAGCAGCGCGAAAGATGAGGACGAGACACAAAAGCTGGCGCTGGGGTGCACGCCACAGCCAGAATCGGGGCAAGCTCACGTAACCCTAACAAACGCACGGTATACGAATTGCCGTAATTTGAATTACCTGACGTCTCGTGGCTAGCTGGTCAACTTCGTCGTCGAGGCGCTGCAGCTCGTCACCCATCGCCGATTCCAGGCCAAGGTCTCACCAGGGAGCGCCTGCAGCTCTACATCGAACGGAGAATATCCACGATTATTGCAAACTGCAACAAAGGAAGGCAACTACCAATAGCAGCAACGATCAATGCTGCTCGGCGCACAACCGGCTTCAGTTTGCACACGCGCAGAAAGAGCGAAAGGTCCTACGGTCCCCAGGCAGTGTTGCCAACTCAAAAAAAAAAAAAAACCGCGACAGGAACTCCCAAAACCCGCTAAAAACAGCTAAATGTTTTTTTTTTTGCCAAAAAGTTCATTTTTGTACATTTTATTCAGTCTATAAACAAATGTCACTAATAATATAAAAAGAAAACAAAGCACTTTTTTTCCGCGGCTGCGTTTTTATGGAGGAAAAACGCTAAGGCGCCCGTGTGCTGTGCGATGTCAGTGCACGTTAAAGATCCCCAGGTGGTCGAATTTATTCCGCAGCCCTCCACTAAGGCACCTCTCTCTCCCTTTCTCATTTCACTTCCTCCTTTACCTTTCACTTACGACGCGGTTCAGGTGTCCAACGATATATGAGACAGATACTGCGCCATTTCCTTTCCCCCCAAAACCAATTATTATTATTATTATTAAAGACCGTCGACAATACTATTTTTTATCGACTCGAGACTGCGTACTTTGCGTTCAAGTTCAAAAAGTACTTTTTAAAATGTAAGATACTGACTAGACACTGCTGAGTCCTGACTGACTGCAGGCACAATCACAGAAAGACGTCTGCTTCATATGCAAGCGACTGTCCACTCGTACTGCTGGTACTGTAGGTGTCCACGTGGGCTTCCAGCGCTGTTGCCAGCGTACGCCTCCATAGTGCCGATCTTTTAACTACATTTGGTGGCAGTTCGTAGTTTGAGCAGCATTTACCCTGCCTCCGGAGTCCGGCTCGAACAGTCAAGATGGCATTCGTCATCTCTGTTGACAACCCGTTCCTCTGTTTACATTTGATAATGTTCAGCTGACTGAACACGCGTTCAGGACCAGGGCAGCACCAGCATGGATAGAGCACACTCGGCCAATTCGGAGAAGGGATTTTTGTCGGCAGCATCCCTGTACTTGATGACGTCGTCCCAGAATGCAACTGTGCTCGCACGGTTGTTCCAGCTGACGAGAGTGAGCTTCTCCCATTGCTGTTTAATGGCAGCGATTTTTTTTTTCTCGTGGCAGATCCAGGAATTCCATAAGGGGCACCAATGAGTCTTTAACTACACGAAGTGCGTTCCCAACTGAGAGCAGAAAAACTTGTCTGAGTATTCGGACGCTGTCAGGTAATATTTGCTAGAGCTGTTTCAGGAGAAGAGACAGAAATCCGACACACCGCTGTCTAAATACGTGTCCGGCATCTCTCGAAAAACCAGCCTTTCTCAGCTCTTGCAGTTTCTTTTTTTTCAGTCCCGTAGCCGAGGTCCGACGTCATATTAACATAGCCGTCGACGCTTGGACTAAGTGGGTCTGCACGGCACGTAGCCACGACAAGCTTTTTTGACAGCGCTTCAATTAGTAATGCCCGGTCACTTAGCAGCTTTAGGCTGTCAGCCGAGCTGGACGCCTTGCTCCCACTTTGAACTTTTGCAAGAATGGGCTTCACAAAATCGAGGTAAGCCAAGTTCGTCGTATCGCACATCATCGAATGCAGGAGTTCAGCTGTGTAGCACTTCTCAGTTATCCTTGCCGCGGCAAAGTTTGACAACGATTCCTCCCATTGCTCCGACACTCTAACGACCGCTGCTTCAACCGACAGCCACCTGGTTTGGCGAGACTGCACTATCTTAAGCGGATCTTGTCCGTCGTTGAGTGTTCGATCCGGAGTTCCCGGGTTCGAACCCGACCGCGGCGGCTGCGTTTTTATGGAGGAAAAACGCTAAGACGCCCGTGTGCTGTGCGATGTCAGTGCATGTTAAAGATCCCCAGGTGGTCGAAATTATTCCGGAGCCCTCCACTACGGCACCTATCTCTTCGTTTCTTCTTTCACTCCCTCCTTTATCCCTTCCCTTACGGCGCGGTTCAGGTGTCCAACGATATATGAGACAGATACTGCGCCATTTCCTTTCCCCCAAAAAACCAATTATTATTATTATAGAGTTCGCGGTCTTGATGGTGACAGAGAAAACTAGTTGTAAATTTCGCTCACCAAATACCCGATGTTTCTAGGAAGTGCTTCTGCCACGGCACTCGAAACCGCCAAGTGTAGTCGAGTTCGACTAAACTCAGAAAGGTCGAAACTACTTCGCCCATCTTTTCGCTGTAGTACACAATGGCGGCGCCCAATAGTTTGGTCACAGAAATATCCGTTGACTCATCAAGAATCAGGCTGTATCTCCCAGATCCTAAGCCTGACAGCAAATCCCCAGTGAAGTGAGCGTACAAGACGTTCTTGATCAAAGCACTGCACTTTGATCGGTGAAGCTGCAGATGCTTAGCTCCGTCGCTGTCGCGAAACTGGCTACGACACAACTCACCAGGGTGATCTGAAGCCAAAACTGCGGAGTGCGCGCATACGAACAACGCAAGGGACCCTTCGGTAGCGCGTGACTTGTCACACTTGCGACTTACAACTTATAGAGTCGTCTGCCTTCCGGAAGAAAACGGCGCTGCAGCCGAGAGGTGCTTCTTCGTTGTGGTGTGCGCGACAAAATCTACATGCTTGGCAGAAACCTCCGTCTTGCAGTAGCGGCATCGTCTGGCATCGTTTGGAAATTCCAGTAACCCGTCTCTAAGCTTAGGGTCCTGCAGCCACTCTTTCCTGAACATACTTCACAGGTCCCATTTCGCCCGGCAGATTCGAGAACTACGTTCAGAAGTGCCGCAGAAATCGATCCAATGCGTGTTCCGATGTTCGCCACTGTAGCCATCTCAGCGGCGTCATGCGCTCACAGCGACATGGTGACGTTTTCTCGCACAAGAGAGTAGAATTTTAAGAAACGTTTATTATTCAGAAATAAAAGACATGGAATTGCAAAAAAAGCGCAAAAAAAAACAGCCAACAAGGCTTAAAAACCGCTAAAAATTCCGCCTCCCGCAATACAGGATTTTCGACCGCTAAAGGCGCCCGTGTGCTCTCAGTGTCACGTGTAAGTGTCAGTGGGCAATGTCAGTGCACGTTAAAGATCCCCAGGTGGTCGAAATTATTCCGGAGCCCTCCACTACGGCACCTCTCTCTTCCTTTCATCTTTCACCCCCCCCCCCCCTTATACCTTCCCTTGCAGGCTCCTTCCCTTGCGGCATGCAGGCTCCCTAATGTACTGAACTTGACCATAAGCCGTGGGTGGCCCTCAGGTTCAGCAGGAGGCCTCCTCGAAAAGAAAGGGCGCTCGGAGAAGCTGCTTTTCCTCTACTGGATCACGAAAAACCAGAACTAATTAAGGCGGTGGCGCCCTGCTAGCCGTGTCCGATTCCTGAATTGTGTTCTTTTTAACGCGACTGCGTTAAGGAGCTCGTGTCGCAGAAAAGCCGGTGTCGTCGGCGTCTTTGGCCGTGAGCGAAAAATGGCGCATCTCGGTGGACATCTGAACCGCGCCATAAGGGAAGGGATTTTAACGCGACAGCGTTAAGGATTGATTGATTGATGGATGGATTGGTGTATTGATTGAGATTGATTGATCTATTTATCGATCGATTGGTCGATCGATTGAGCGATCGATCAATTTATTGATCAATTGATTGATCAATTGACCGTCGATCGATCAAGCGATTGATCGATAGATTGATTCGTTGATTGATTTATTGATATACTGATTGATTGATTGATTGATCGATTGATTGATCGCTTTTTCCTTCCCTTACGGCTCGATCCGGGTGTCCAGAGAGACATGTGAGACAGGCGGCCTTTCCTTAAATTGTCCAACGGGCCACGCGTCGCGCCGAACGGGCGATGGTGTTCCGTGCACCCCTCGGCAACGCTGCGACACGCTGTCGCGTCTCTCTTAAAGACGAAGCTTAAGCGTACACCAATTTTTTTTCAACTTTTTTCGAGGTACTGTAAATTTTGTGAGATGTGGGCAGACACATATCATATGGTATGGGCCTGCCAAAAAAATCCGCAAAATAGAGTAAATCTGCCAACGAGAGGGGGCTGGGAGGCAACCTTGTCCGGCTGCTTGTACCTAGAGTCCCAGAGGGCTCTTGCCCAAAGAGCGCGGGCAGTGGCTACCGCCAATGGTGTCCCGGAATGAGAAGTACCACCCAGGAACGGGAGTGGTGAAACCTTCCACTTTCCTCTAAAACCCGCCCCAGTGCATTAAATAAAGTTTTACCACCACCACCACCACCAAAGGAAATTAAAGACGCACAATCACTCTTTCACCTGGCACCTCGACCGCGCCGCGGGGAAAGGGAGGTAGATGGAAGTGAACGTAGGTAGAAAGAGGTGCCGTAGTGGAGGGCTTCGTTCGCTTCGTACCACAGGAGCGTCCTTTTTTTTGCGTTTCGCCTCCATCCAATACCCGCCGCGGTGGCTCAGTGGTTAGGGCGCTCGACTACTGATCCGGAGTTCCCGGGTTCGAACCCGACCGCGGCGGCTGCGTTTTTATGGAGGAAAAACGCTAAGGCGTCCATGCGCTGTGCGATGTCAGTGCACGTTAAAGATCCCCAGGTGGTCGAAATGATTCCGGAGCCCTCCAGTACGGCACCCCTTTCTTTCTTCTTTCACTCCCTCATTTATCCATTCCCTTATGGCGCGGTTCAGGTGTCCAATGATATATGAGACAGATACTGCGCCATTTCCTTCCCCCAAAAAAACAATTATTATTATTACTCCATCCAAACGCGGCCGCCGCGGCCTGGTTCGAACCGTGTACTCCGGCTCAATAGCCGAGCGCCTAACCACTCAGCCACCGCGGCGGCTTGAATCGTGTGTGAAGGAACAAGGTCGGAACAAGGTCGGAACAAGGTCAAAGAAGGTGCAACGTTTGCGCGCAAGCAGCATGAGGATATGCTCGGTCCAACAACGGAACACATAAAACGTAGTACCTCCCTCTTACTGGCCTGGAGGAACTGCTGCTACGACGCTGACTTCAGCAGCTACTGAGATCACACTTGTCTGCTCGCGCACCTTTTTGTTGTCAGCTCTCTCACAGCCGAAAATTATGCAACGAAGACTAGGTTATCGCATTGGGATCGCAACGCGGCACAAGAAAAGAGTTACGTTGCGTTTTCATGCATGCGTGCGAAGCCAACGGTCTCGTGCAGCAGAGGGATAGAATGACTAGCAAGTCCCATCAAAGGTCAACAAGGTCATTAAACAAAGCCATCGACACGGCACGCACTAGTGTGGCATACTATTTGCAACCATGATAGCAGATTAAAGCTCCGGCCCAGGTACAATCATGGACAAAAGTTTGCGGGGCACGGATTCGCGGAAAAAAAATTAAATTAGCGCTGCCTCGCTAGCATGAGGAGCACGCAAGTCTCCTCATGCGTCTAAGCATTTCGTTGACCTGCTGTGCCTGACCGCGTCGCAATCATTTTTTTTTTTCGCGAACACGCATCCCGTAAAGTTTTACCCATGACTGTACGTACCAGATGGTGCAGACAATGTCAATGTGCAGTATTTAACAGATAACACTTATTAACGATTTCGGGGCGGTTCACTTCAAACGCTGTAGCTGCAGGCAGACTGTAAACACCTTCGCATGGGGCACAGTGCGCTGCTGGCATTCTTCTTGCATGGCGAATACAGCAGCGGTTAATTCCCGAAAGCCACGCGTGTCTGGCCTACAGCCGCATTAGCCATGGGCATATTTCTGTTAATTCCGCGGTAATCTTTAGATCTGGCATTCCGCCAATCCATCCTCCCTGGCTAAGGAACACACACACACACACGCGCACACGCGCACACACACACACACACACACACACACACACACACACACACACACACACACACACACACACACACACACACGCACACACGCACGCACACACACACACACACACACACACACACACACACACACACACACACACTCCAGGTGTTTTCAGCGAATAATCAAAAGTTTGCAAAAATAACCGTTTTGGGATAAAAATATGTGCTCGTGGTGTGTTCTGTCTTCGTCCATGGTCTTGTTTTCGCGCTCCTTTTGTCATGGACCATCGATACCAATTCGCCCAAATTTCCACCCTCGTGAAAAATATGGCTTTGGCGGCACAGTATATTACTGTCGCCGGCCATGTATTGCGAGTAATTGCACCGAAATTTTAGTCGCAACAGCGAGCCATCGGTAGGCCCTTGAAAGTTTGTGCTAGGATGGGGCCCCTTGCGTTACATGACTCCAGGTGCATGGGCGTTGCCACGAAATCCAACCCGAGTTAGCAATGTTCGCGCCAAAATGTCTTTTCTAGTCTGAAAAAGACACTGTAGGTGACAAAATCCAAAATGACTTACGGCGACGGTGGTTGTTTTGGACAGCGGTGCGTGAAAGTTCTAAAACACTTCGGCGGGGGAGGGCTGAAGCCCCATAACCCCCCCCCCCCCCTCCCCGGCTACGCCCCTGGTTTGGGTGTCCACCAAGATATATGCGACAGGCGTCATTTCCTTTCCTTGAAATGAAAATTGGTTTTGGGGGAAAGGAAATGGCACAGTACCTGCCGGACACCTGAACCGCGCCGTAAGGGAAGGGATAAAGGAGGGAGTGAAAGAAGAAAGGGGTGCCGTAGAGGGCTCCGGAATAAATTCGACCACCTGGGGATCTTTAACGGGCACTGAAATCGCACAGCACACGGGCGTCTATGCGTTTCGCCTCCATCGAAACGCTGCCGCCACGGTCGTGTTCGAACCCGGGAAATACGGATCAGTAGCCGAGCGTCCTAACCACTAAGCCACCGCGGCCGGGAAAAAAATTTTCCTTGGAAATTGGTTTTTGGGGAAAGGAAACTGCGCAGTATCTCTCTCACATCTCGGCCGACACCCCAACCGGCCCGTAAGGGAAGGGATAAAGGAGCGACTATGAGAAGAAAGGAAGAAAGAGGTGCCGTAGTGGAGGGCTCCGGAATAATTTCGACCACCTGGGATCTATAACGAGCCACCACGGCGGGTATTACCTTTCCTTAAATTGTCCAACGGGCCAGGCGTCGCGACGTACGGGCGATGGCGTTCCGTGGACCCCTTGGCAACGCTGGAAAACGCTGTCGCGCCCCACTCTTGAAGACGAAGCTTAAGCATGCATTTTTATTTCATTACATATTTGCTTAATCAACTTCTGCATTTACGTTTGACAGTTCACGCGGACACCTCCTGTCTACAGCCGATGGAGGATTTCATCTAGTAACTGCAGCAATAGGCCGCAACGCTCATTAGTAGACAAGCACCTTACATAAACGCCCTCTGCCAGGGCGGGCGGACTTCCTATCGCGAGCGCGGAACGCACTCACCGCCAAGTTAAATATAAGCGCCCTTTCTTTTCGCGGCGCCCCACACAGGGACAGCATACAGCACGCACATTGACTAATGCATAGTTGGACAATTCCACTTATATGGACGCGAACTTTCTTTTTCTTTTTGCGACGCCCCACACAGGGGCGGCATACGGCGCGCATATCGACTAATGCATAATCTGAAAATTCAAGCCCCTCGCTCATCGGGCGTAACTTGATCGCCCCATTTTTGTAACGATACCAACCGGTCGCGAAAGCCGTCCAACGTAAGCTTTGCCTGCTAAGTCTAGCTGGAAAGACTAACAATATGCATAAGTTTTTCTTGGCCTAACTCAAAGTTTTCCAAGCCAATTTGGCAGAAAATTCTAATGCGATGGAGCATTCAACTAAACGCCGCACAAGTCATGATTCCTTAATGCAAGAACGCGCTAGGATGGCGGAGCGCGCAAAATATTCAAATATTCCTGGTAAATACCGAGAAAATTTGCAGTACGCTTAAGCTTCGTCCTTAATAACAATAATTGGTTTTCGGGGAAAGGAAATGGCGCAGTGTCTGACCCATATATCGGCGGACACCCGAACCGGCCCGTAAGGGAAGGGATAAAGGAGGGAGTGAAAGAAGAAAGGAAGAAAGAGGTGCCGTAGTGGAGGGCTCCGGAATAATTTCGGCCACCTGGGGATCTTTAACGTGCACTGACATCGCATAGCACACGGGCGCCTTAGCGTTTCGCCTACATCGAAACGCGGCCGCCGTGGTCGGGTTCATTTCCTTACCCCAAAAACCAATTTTTTCAGTATTACCAGTATTACTGAAAAGCCGGTGATTTGTCTTAAACAGTAAGCTGATAACTAATTTCTGATAACTAGCTTTTAACCATTGCAGATAAGCAACCGGTTGTAATTAGAGATTTGTAGCTGGTCGTTAGTAATAGCCATATCAGTTTAGAATTTCGAAAACGCGATTACCTTCGCTGCTGTAGCTCCACCATGTTTGGCTGCATCGTACGAAAATACATGCCCTTTCGAAAGCGTGTAGGCAAAGCAACCACTCCAGTACACGTAACTATAATAATAATTGGTTTTTGGGGAAAGGAAATGGCGCAGTATCTGTCTCATATATCGTTGGACAGCTGAACCGCGCCGTAAGGGAAGGGATAAAGGAGGGAGTGAAAGAAGAAAGGAAGAAGAGGTGCCGTAGTGGAGGGCTCCGGAATAATTTCGACCACCTGGGGATCTTTAACGTGCACTGACATCGCACAGCACACGGGCGCCTTAGCGTTTTTCCTCCATAAGAACGCAGCCGCCGCGGTCGGGTTCGAGCCCGGGAACTCCGGATCAGTAGTCGAGCGCCCTAACCACTGAGCCACCGCAGCAGGTCACGTAACTAGTCTAAAAAGCCAAATTTTGCCTAGCCACATGCGAAGGGTAACCGCGTAACCGCGTTTTCGAAATTATAAAAATTGATATGGATATTACTAACGACCAGCAACAAACTCTGATGTCAACTAGGTGCCTAACTCTGCTAGTTAAAAAGTTAATTATTAAAAATTAGATAACCAGCTTACTACTTAAGACGATTTGCCAGCTTTTCAGTGTCCGCCAACATTGGTAATACTATGCCGTAAAGGCATTTTTTTTTTTAAAAAAAGCTTGTTCTTGAAAATTTTTGAAAGTGTTGGCTGAAATACCCGGCGTATTCGAGGCCACATACTTCTAGTAATAATGCACATTTCTAAACTGATGCAATAATTCGTCACTCTTCCATGAAATGGCAGCCCTGTTTGGGTGCACAAGAACATGGTTCTCATTACATTAAAGCTACACAGTTATGAGCTTAGTGCAATATATTCCAAAAATATATTCAGATAAATAGTTTAATATAGTAAGATAGTTAAGATAGTTTCATTCATTTGCTTAGTAACACTTTTCTTGAGAGAGAACTTTTGCATGACAAAAGGAATATACTTGTGCCATTATTTCCTTCCGCACTCCCATTCAGCTACAAGCACCTGTAAAAAGGAAATTGCGGGGTGATTTGCATTCTCACTACGGTACCTAAAAGTTCGCTGTGTGCATTCTGCATAAATGCACTTGCATGAAGTTATGCAAATACAGACAATTTACACTGCTGGCATGGCCATCTTCAAGCTGGCCACCAAAGGCAAAGTAAAACCGTGCATTTTTATCCTCGCACCAGACACAGTTCAGGAAAAGTTTATAATGACTTTTGAGACTGCATGCAAATTATTCCATGGTGAATATGGGGCACCGTTCTAAGCATAAACAAACTGTCACCAAGATAGCAAGTGAAGTGGAATGACGGCAGCAAATATAGTTGCATCCGCTTTCGATTTGACAAACTGACCTTCCTCCTTTTCATAGTAATTTAATGTATTGTGCAAAAAATTGAAATCAATCAATCGAAGGAGCACAGGTAACACATTCTTCCCGACAGGTCCCTTCCAACTCCACTAGGCCATGCAGGGTCACAATTGTGTCGCGTTGCAGCCAGTGGTTCACTTGTGTTCATGAAACTTTGAGCGTGACATCATCTCTTTACCACTCATACTTTGTTATGCACAGGTGCCAGACATTCAAGAGGCACATGAGCATGGTGATGTGTACAGCGCTCGGCAAAATGTTGGAACCGTCCGTGACAGTGAGGTCTGTTTCACAGGTCTGTTTCAGCAGGCTGGACTTGACAGTGAAAAACAAAGGCCCAGCTGAGAAGCGTGACTCTGGTAACATCTCGGAAAACCAGTATCGGCTGTTATCTCCGACCGCGGCGTCCGCGATTCGATGGAGTTTGCGAAACGCAAAGGCGCCCGTGTGATGTGCGATGTCAGTGCACGTTAGAGATCCCCAGGTGGTCGAAATTATTCCGGAGCCCTCCACTACGGCACCTCTTCCTTTCACTCCATCCTTTATCCCTTCCCTTACGGCGCGGTTCAGGTGTCCGCCGATATATGAGAAAGCTACTGCGCTATTTCCTTTCCCCCAAACCAATTATTATTATTATTATTATTATTATTATTATTATTATTATTATTATTATTATTATTATTATTATTATTATTATCACTGTTATCTCCCTGTGGAAGGTCTGCGAGCAGCTTGGGCGCGGCTTAACACCCGACGTAATCAGGAACTGCTTTCAGAAAGTCAAATTTTGCAGAGTGATTGCAGCACCCACTGTTCTAGCATGTGTGCAGCCATGCCTCCCAGTAGTGTGGCATCAAGTTCGAGAAGTTTGCAAAGCTCAAGACTTGTGCCTTTGTGGAGCTGTATGCGGTGAGGCAACGACAGATGACGACGTCATTGCTATGATAACAGGATTGTGTGAGCCTGCACTGTACAATATGATAGCAATGATGAGCTCGTATGAGGCCAATGAGTGCATAGAGGCACTCAAGCAGTACTTTCTTTGGCAGGCAGATAACTTTACAGAAGCGCTCCAGCTGGCGCAAGTGTGAAGAAGACTGACTACAGCTGCACTGAAAGGAGCACAGTGGGGTCTTATTACCGAGTAGTTGTCATAGAAGTGCATTCCTTTGGCTGTTTTTGTAGTGCAACAGGTTGCCTGCTGGCTCACAGTAAGAGCTGGTCCATGGCAGCGTTGCAGTGAACTCCATGACCTCCTTCTTTCCCACCCACGGCCGCATATACATGAGGCCTTTTCTGCTAAGCTGGTAAAGTGCGAAGTAACTGCACATTTGGAAGCCACCTGTCATGCCATAACCACAGCTCCATCTCCTGCCTTCCTTTCGATACAGTATACTCATACAAGGGCCTATTTTAGCAAGATTATGAGGGTCTGTTCTAATGAGTGCAAACTGTGCGCACAATGCTGGATTACTTTAAGGGTACCAGATACATGGTGTACTCCGCGCCCTACTATACATCATATGACCTTCATAGACTACGAATAAGTGGAAACACCTCCTCAGTGGAAAAACCATTGCTCATGCTAGATTTGTATGACCAAGGCACTGACGGACAACATGTAGATATGCTATTAAGATATCTGCAAGGACCGCTCAGAGACCCTAGTCCTCAGTAATAGGAGTGAGGAAATACCAACCAAAAGGGGGTCAGGATGAGAGGGACAATCTCTACTATTTTCTGAATATTTACAAGTATTAAAAGCGTTAAATTGGGAATTGAGTGCATCAGTCAATGAAAGATACCTCAGCACCCACTGATTTGCTGATGTTCTGGTCAGCAACTCAGGGGATGAATTACAATAAATAATTGATTACCTGGACAGGCAAAGTGAAATGATGAGCACAAAAATTAATGTGCCAGAAATTAATGTAATGTTCTGTAGTTTGGCATCTGACGTGGAATCGCAGATTCATAATAGACAATGAGGTACTTGATATCGCAAAGCCGAAAGTTGGGCGAGTTGGGTAAGCGCTACTGCGCTTGTCTGCGTTGTTCGCTTTCCGTCCCTCGTATTCCTTTTCCGTTATTTTTTCATCATGTACTTGATACCGTTAGCGAGTACGCCTGTCTATAGGCGGGTAGTCATAGCAGATCCAGAACATGCTTAAGCTAAAATTAGCAGAATACCAATGAAATTATTATAATGGAATTCTAATATCCTAGGCACTATAATGGAATGATGAGCATTTGATTGTTCCTTTATCGGCTTACAGTCATCCCTGAAGGGAAAAGTACAGACCTGTATTTTCTCGCTATCGCTTCCCTCTGCACTTCTCCCTGCTATCCTCTCCCAGCCTCTTTATTTCTGCCCGCCACAGCTTGGGTTCTTATGATATTTGATAGCGATTGCCCCGGCCGGCAACATCTTTGCCTTCCATTTTGTACTTTTTCAAACAAAAATTACAGGACTGCACTTAAGTCTGACCCGCCGCGGTGGCTCAGTGGTTAGGGCGCTCGACTACTGATCCGGAGTTCCCGGGTTCGAACCCGACCGCGGCGGCTGCGTTTTTATGGAGGAAAAACGCTAAGGCGCCCGTGTGCTGTGCGATGTCAGTGCACATTAGATCCCCAGGTGGTCGAAATTATTCCGGAGCCCTCCACTACGGCACCTCTCTCTTCCTTTCTTCTTTCACTCCCTCCTTTATCCCTTCCCTTACGGCGTGGTTCAGGTGGCCAACGATATATGAGACAGATACTGCGCCATTTCCTTTCCCTAAAAACCAATTATTACTTAAGTCTGCTTAAAAGAGGAAATGCGAAAACCTTTCCCTTTCCTCTCTTTCTCCTTCAATTTTTCGTTTTAATTTTTATTACTTGAAATTTGTTGTTTTTATTGTTTATGTCTTTTGTATTTTTGTTCTTGCTTTGTTTTTATTTTATTTTTAATTTTATTTTATTACCTGTTTTCGTTTTTTTCTCTATTCTTTTTATACTAAGTAAACCTTCTCATGCATTTACATCGTTTTTCATCGAATCGGTCACACAAAACCGACTTCAAACACAGCATTTCTTGCCATTAATTCAATTCAATTAACTAATGGCAATTCTTCGACCAAACTTTTCCCATTTCAAGATATACTCACGCACTACCTAACATAATCAAACCTTTGCACAATATCTCCGCAGAACGACATAATCGTGCGGACAAAATTTGCGGACTCTCTTTGCTGACGCGACATAACCATATAACGCTTTCGCGTTAATAAACCACTACTAATAATAATAAGTATGAAGAGTAGTCTCCATGTGCGGCGAGGACCGCCGTCATTCGCTCTGTCGCTCAGTGGGGAAACATCAGGTGCTAGTAGCGACGGGCACCAGCGGGTGTGTGTGTTTTCGTCCGCTGCCTGCGCACTCCGGGCTTCGTAAACACTCCCGTGAACTATCACCTCGACCCGCTAGTGAGTGAGGAAACACTGCAAGTGAAAATATGCGTTGCGAGTGATTCTGTACATCAGTGGGGATCGCGCGCCCGCCCCCATTTTGCCCTGAAGTGAGCCCGTTCGTAGCTCGCTCCAAATCACCACCATCATCATCAGCCTGACTACACCCACTGTAGGTTAACTCATTTAAAAAATAGCATAATAGTTGCCGCTTACCCTTCGAGATGCTGATAAAGAGAGGTGTTTCGTGCTGCGACCGGCTCATTGGCGCTGTTTGTGCAGAAATTCCTTCTCTCCCGAATGTGCAGTCCTTTCACGCAGGCATCGCAACTGATCGTATCAGTGCACATTCGGCGCGAGGAAAAGGTTCGACAGTGCGAGAGCATCGTCCCCTCATGACTGGAAGCAGAGAAGAGCGCGGGCGTTAGCCTGTTTGCGGACGTTACACGGTAACCCTGCGACCCTTGACTGAAAGCGCACAAATCGGTATAATTGCATGTTTCCTTCCATCGTGTGTCAGCTACGAAGCTCGAGGAAGACAGAGTTCTACTTCAGAGGTCAGCGCAAAACTTTTCTTTATTTTTAAGCTCTTTGATCTGGCTGAACTTGTCTCGAGGCGTTAATGCAACACTGCCAGTAAATGTTAGTTTCTCTTTCGCTGCTGATACACAGTTCACAGAAACGTTGATTTCTGCTGACAGCTGCGGCGCCATGAAGATCGGCGAATGGCTAGGGTGATCACGATGAATAAGTAAGCGGGCGCAGACGTCCCGTAGGCACCGAGAGAAGACCACGGGACAGGGCCGCAGGACAGGACATACGGCGCCTGTCCCGTGGTCTTATTTTTGTGTCTTTCGTAACGTTTGCGCCCACTTACTTATTCATCACGAACGGCATCCAACTCGCCCGACTTTCCATTCTGCTGAACAATGGCTCGGGTGGCTCGATATACGGAACGACTCAACAAGGCACCATACGCGATCGGTGTGTGCATCTTCATGCTTGGCGCTGTACCCAAGGAGGACGGGGCCCAGTGGGGATTTGGCTCCTCGAGATATATTGGGGTGGTCACAGTCGAAATTGAGAATTAACTCGTTATGAAGTGCGCACTGCATATATCGATGGCAGCGGTTCTCGCGATCGAAGTTGGCACGTTTAATGCGCGCAGCACGCAAGCTCCGTCGCTGAGTTCAGCGAGCCTTCCTTCGCTCGAGCAGGGAGGAAGTTTGTGTTCGTCGGATGCTTCCTGCCGCGGCTACCGCTTACGCTTGGGCCGCCCAAATATAGCGCACACTGCCATAGTGAAACGATGCGGAGTGCACACTGCGGGAGCTGGTGGTTCATGAACGTGGCGGAAACACACCCCAGGATTCCTTTCACTGACGTCAGTGCAAGCTGCGATACATCGCGCCAATACAGCAGTACAGCCGATGGAAATACACATCGCGCCAATACAGCAGTACAGCAGATGGAAATACACAAATCTAGTCCAAAAGGAACGCTATAATGAATATATCGTTGGACACATGAACCGCGCCGTAAGGGTATGCTCCACCTGCTTCTACTATAATGAAAGGAAAAAATTCGGTTTTTTTAAGGAAAGGAAACGGCGCAGTAACTGTCTCACATATCTCGGTGGACACCCGAACCCCGCCTTGAGGGAAGGATAAAGGAGGGAGTGAAAGAAGAAAGGAAGAAAGAGGTGTAGTACAGTGGAGGCCTCCAGAATAAATTGCAGTGCATTTTCCATGAATGGGGTGAGTGTAAATCGGCATTGGTGTTTTAATCTTTGAACCCGCCGCGGTGGCTCAGTGGTTAAGGCGCTCGGCTACTGATCCGGAGTTCCCGGGTTCGAACCCGACCGCGGCTGCTGCTAAGGCGCCCGTGTGCTGTGCGATGTCAGTGCACGTTAAAGATCCCCAGGTGGTCGAAATTATTCCGGAGCCCTCCACTACGGCACCTATTCCTTTCTTCTTTCACTCCCTCCTTTATGCCTTCCTTTACGGCGTGGTTCAGGTGTCCGCCGATATATGAGACAGATACTGCGCCATTTCCTTTCCCCAAAAACCAATTAAAAAATATTTTCCCTCCATTAGTGGATCTCCTGAATAGAACATACCATGGTGGGATGTACCGCAGCGGTCTTATTTTCGTATTTGGTGTTAGCCTTGCAGTGTGCTCTAGTAATTTGCTAGGGGCCCTTTTTTTCCTACATGAAATGATTTATTAGAATGTACTCGTATATGCGGTTTGCAAGGATGACTGAGTTGGCGGAGTAAGCGTGCACTTGGCGAATCGTATGTCATGTTATGAATGATGGCACAGCTTTTTTTTCTGCAAGATCTCTATCATATTCAGGTTGATTTGTGTTGTGGTGCCGCATACTAAGTTGCCGTATGTCAGATTATATGTCAGAGAAGTTGAGTTGCAGACGAGCAGTTTAATATTTTGAGGCAAGAGGTGTCTTTATCTGCTCATTATACCGCATCCTTTGGATAGCGTATTAGTGAATCGATACGCGCGTTCGATGTTAGGTTAACGGGCAACTGCACAGGTTTTGGAAAAACTTGCAGGTAAAGCATTCGAAGGCCTTTTGGGTTAGCATTTGAAATGGTGACGTATTTCCGATTGAAATCGCGATGGCCTTCAAGCTTCTCCGCAGCGCACAGCACCAAGTGGGGGCGTATGATGACGTCATCTACGGTACCAGTACATTTCCGGCTATAAACACTTGCTTTTAAAAAAAACAGTGCGCCGAGGAGAAAGCCGGCCGAGTGTTGTTTGGAAACATCCCACGACGCACGGCGGGGTGTGGTTGACGGCAGCGGAAATATGTAACCTTATCATCCGTGACGTCACAGCGAATTTCTCCGCACTCCTCCCATTCTCTGAGAAGCTGAAAGTTTAATCGCCGATTACGAAATCATTTTAAATGGTAGCGAAAAAAAAAACTGGCATGCTTTGCCTACAACCCATACAGATTTGAGTCCTTGAATATGGTGTATGGTTTATGGGGGTTTAACGTCCCAAAGCGACTGAGGCTATGAGGGACGCCGTAGTGAAGGGCTCCGGAAGTTTCGACCACCTGGGGTTCTTTAACGTGCACCGACATCGCACAGTACACGGCCCTCTAGAATTTCACCTCCATCGAAATTCGACCGCCGCGGCCGGGATCGAACCCGCGTCACGAATCCTTGAGTATCGCGGAATTCTCAAAAAAGTGCTGCAGTTGCCATTTAAAGGTAACTCCTGGTGTTTTTGCATACATTAATCACGCAGGGAATGTAAGCGCAACCGAGAGATAGGCTTGAGATAGTGTGCAGGGGCATCTGGAGGCTGACAAATAGGCCTTATTACTGAGGGCAGCACAGCAAGCAATGTAAAGAAAATGACAGGCAACTTGGAAAGGCACAAATAAGCAGCGTGAATTAGAGGACAAGAGAGAAATGGTCGTATTTTAGATCGAAACTAAGAAGAGGACAGGCAAATAGGCAGGGCGCATTGGTGCGAAAGCAATACTTCAGACGTACCAACCCCGAGCAAGAATCTTGTCTTGTGCTCCGAACTAATCGAGCTACTCGGGTAAGTTCGGAGGAGCGTCGCGCAAACTGCGCGAGAGGTTGCTCGGGAATCAGAGCAACAGGGGTTGCACAATCCCTACGGGTGGCTGTGACAGGAACACCCACCTGCCAGTGCTGTGGCGCATCGCTTAACCGCTGCGCCACTCCGCTGGTAGTGGGATAAGAACTCGCCGCCGTCTATGAGTGTTAAGTATAGAGAACGACCAATTCAGCATATATGGGCATTAACCACTGAAGTAATGAACACCTGCTTTCTCACATCTAGTCGGTTTAACGACGTTAAACCCTTATCAATTTTAATTCACAGAACAGGCAGCTAGTAGGCCTGAGGATGGGTTCACACCAGGGGAAGGGAAACGTGATCAAGCACATTAGAAGGTTAGGACGACTGAGGCTGATGCAAGAGAGGGTTAGTTGGAGGTCACTAAGAGGGGCATCTGTCCTGCAGTGAACACAATTCACCTCATTCTAAAGGTGGTACAAAAGTAAAATTAATTGAGAGAATACTGCAAAGTATACCGGACAGTAACATACTGCAATATATAATCACTCATGGCCAAATTAATTTCAAGTATGCCTCCTCCTGGAGAGGTCGTAATATAAAACGTTCAGCATGTAAAAGCCGTAGACTGGCGATGGTGCCCCAAGAGTTCGTGCTGCCTCAAGAAATGCACAAAATTACTAAATACTAGAACAGTGCGCTTGAGAAGTATTTGCTAATACGTTAGCCGCTATTCTTCATTATGGTAAAAAAAATATAGCTACCATTGCTGGCATGCCTGAAAAAATATTCAGGCTTATTTCATCCAAACCGAAATTGCCCTTCTTGAAAAAAAAATTCACAAAGTTCCTATCATCGGTGTGCTATGTGAATTGGTTGAATATTTCTTCCAGTTTACGAGTGCCACGTTTTTTAAATGCAGAAAATCACAAACATGACACTCACTTAAAAACTACAAATTCGACCCTTTGTTGCCTTGTATTTTGAAGCCTGTAACGCTGAATAGTTGCTGCCTAGTTTTTAGACATCCGTGGGTGTTATCCTCTCTCTACCATTGCTATGAAACATGTCGCAACATTTTTTGTATTTTAGGACATGTTATCTGCGCCACATACTCCTACTGGGTCCTAACTTCTGCTCGTTTGTTTTCGCGCAAAATGCATTAACCGCCGCTTGATATCGGCGACTCAAACGGCTGACGAGCTATCAGTGCCTCTCGAGGGGTAAGCACGATAAAGGACGTTTTTATTTCCCACCTCCATCGATCCCAGCAGTGCCTGCGCCTGCGTGTGCATTACAGCGAATACGTCTCAGGGGTACCCTAATAATATACCAACTGGGGAAGCAACAAATGAGCTCAAATTTCGCTAACCCACACAAGCACACTCGGCGGAACCCGTTCGCCGACGAGTTCCTTGACGCCACCAGTGTACAAAGCGGCGCCAGTAAAGAACACAGTGCGAAGCCAGCCTAGTAGGAGGCACTTCGCGAACGTGGCGTGACATTAGGGCGCGGTCCCGCAGACAAATGGCGAGGAACGCGGCGGCGCCTTTGGCTGCGGCCGCCTGCCAGACTCCTCCGCGCGCTTGTCGCCGGCGCGTGGGCGTCGCTGCGTACGACGACGTCTCCAGGAAGCGCGCACAGCGAGAAATCCGTTGCAGGATATTCCTTCTTTCGGCTGGCCCGCTCTGCTTTGGACACGCGCAACGCAAGGGGGGACGAGGCGAGGCGAATGCGCGATCACTGCGCGAATTCCCCACGATGGTTATGCACGCTCGCCGCGCGAGCGAAATGGGGACAAAAATAGGACTCGGAGGAACCAAAATGCACGGCAAACACGATGACAACTTTCGGGGTCACAAACGCCGGGGATTTCTCTCGCTTCTGACGAAGGCAACCGGCCGCAAAGCTTTTGGCGCGACTTGCCAGGCGCGCGAGAGCCGAGAGCGAGGGCACAATGCCGCGTTGGTGACGCCGCTGTGTGCTGCGCGAAGGGAGGGGGATTAGAGTGCTAACCGGCGGAAACGGAACGGAACCGCTTCCATAAATCGTTGCAGCGCTCAAGGACTTTTGAGAAGGGGCGAGGGAGGGACAACTGTGGCGCTGAAACACGGCGCCACGGGTGTGCGCCCGGGCGAAGAGAGTGGGCAGGTACTCCCGAGCGGCGAAAGGGCGCGATGCGCGTATGCACGCACACCACAGCTCTCGGGGCCCGCGGAGTTTGCGCGTGTGCTCCCGGGCGTCCCCATTAGCGGCGGACAAAGGCGCGCTATTAATTGCCCATCCGTAGGCGGAAAACAGGGGCGCGGAAGCTTTCCGGCAGAGCGCGCGCCACTGACCCGGCTGAAGGCAGCGGTAGAGGTGGGGAAGGGGGGAGGTCCGCGTCGACGGCTCAGCATCGCGCCGCCACTACAATCTAGGGGGATGCGAGCCACCACCCTTGCAGTGATGCGTGCGTTGCATGAGCACGTGGTACGCCTTTTTTTTTTTTTTTAATGAGCACTCATATCTTAGCTGCAAGACCATCGCTGAAATAGCGAATGCCGTCCCGTTACAACGCTCCGGTGTGCGTCGGCAACACACGGGCAGGGGGAAAAGGCAGAGTATCGTGAAACGGCCGGGCAGCTTCCCCCCCGAGCTCGCGGCTGACTATAGGGCTTCGACCAAGAGTGTATGGAAGAGGAGCTTGGGCAGCCACATCTCTTGCCACATCGCACCGGCTGTCTTTACATGTACTGTGAGTCAACCACAGGGCACCGTTTCCAGACGAAAGGAAAAATGATTAGATCTAAGCTTACTGCCTTAGCGCATTAACCAGCGAAAGCTCATTGGCATTAACGGCCGAGAGGTCTATAGTGGCAGGCTCACGTTTACGTTTCGCAGGCGACTGGCCTGTTCGGCGCCCTACAGGCCCGTTTCGGCGTCTACACGCTCACGTGCACACTCGGCCTTCTTCCGCTTGCAGTCATCGGTTCGATCGCTTTCCCGGCGCACTTCACGGACTCCATGGCCCCACTTGCACGGAGCGAATAGTCTAGCTCCCAAGTGTTGTCTCATTCGCGGTATGAACCCTCCGCTGGCTTTGAGGAAATGAAAGGCGCATAATGGCTTCCTGGGTCAGTGGACACCTCAATCGCGCTGTGAGGTACGTGGAGGTGGTGTCCACCTACAAAAACGCGTCACACGGCTGCCGTATACCCCCCCCCCCCCCCCCCCCCCCAGAAAAAAAAACTGTTTCCACTAAATGGCTTGTACAAAGCTATTACAGCTTTCGCTGTAAAAATGAAATTTGTCTCGCAGTACGTCCGACATATGCAGGTTCAGCGAATTAAGTGATGAAGTGACTGAAGAGGCCGCCTTTAAAGAAAGCATCCTGCAGTTCCTCTCGTGCCCGATGGAAACGGCGTACGGAAACGTATATATGCCCTCGCCAAGGCGAGTGCGAAGTCGGCGCCCCGCCGCGACAGCCGACGTCCCGGCACAGCAGCGGCAGAGAGAGCGGCGCAGCGATGACCGCCGATGCTGACCTCCTCGAACCCCCGAGCCGAGGCGCGGAAGGGCCCGTTGCGCAGGCACGACCGGGTCGGCGAACGACGCGCGCAGCGAGAGCGCGCTTGTTTTGGGAGACTCCGGCCGGGAGGGGGGTTGCCCCGGCGAGCAGGAGGAACAGGGCCGAAAACGTGCCTTTTCCCGTTTCTAAATTTGTAACGCCCGTGAGCCGAGAGCGCGCGCTCCTCCGCGGGCCCCCAACCGAGCGCTCGAATGGAAATCCGGTGGCACGTGACGCAATTATTTATCGGCCGCCGGCGCATCTTGCATGTACCGCACACCGACACCCTTCGGCGCCACCGGTTGCCGCTGCCGGTGGGAGAGGGTGGGGCGGCAGCAGCTCCCACACACGGCCGCACACCTGGCTGCGCGTTTTCCCCGTCGGGCCCACGCCGGCCAAACGCCGTGGTCGGACAGGCGCGGCAGCAGCAGCGAGTCACAAGCGCCGCACGTTCGTGGCGCCCTATTTACTCGAGCCGCGCGGGAAACGAGACGACGAAGCTGAGGGCGCTGCTTCGGCAAAGGCGGAGATGCCCCAGAACAGTCCCGTCAGACCGTTACGATGGACATATTCTCACTGGTCACACACGGTGAGTCGCGTGATCCCGGAAGGGAGCGTTTCCCGTTTCGACACACAAACCACCACCACAACTCGCTGCAAACCCCAAAGCAAGTATAGCTGTTAAAAAATGCAAGCAGCGCGCCACGCCGCCTGTGCGAGTGTCTGCGAAGCTTCACCACAGTGCCTGGCGTTGCTGCCCACAAGGCTGCGTTTGCCGCCGTTGGACTGCCTGCATTCGCGTGACCCTACACCTGCGATCCGTCGCGTCTGAAGGGACGCTACGGCATTCGCATGAGAGCCAAGCGCTTTTTTTTTAAGGCAGACTGTCTTTCCGCTCATCCACGTCGTCGCCCATCATAACACTCTTTCTTGTCCTCTTCCACAGTGCCCAGTAGCGTGCCAGACGTAATGATCCTTCAGGCCGACCTCTCTCTAAACAAACCCCTCTTTCCAAGTTTCGCTTTGCTTTCCATTCTCCCTGCGTTAGCGCTTGTGTGAAGCGGGCGGGTGGCTCATGGTGCGAATGCATCAAAACAGGATCGTGCCGATGATGCAGTTGGCGTCAGAACGTACACTGGTACCCTTGCTCCTGGAGTGCCTCTTTCAGCAGCGCGCGGTATACACGTCATGTGACGCGGTAGTGCCTTAGCAGTGCCGTTTGCCTCCCCGGAGAGCAAAGTGAAAACAAAGCAATGTCTAAAGCAAAGGTTGAGCACATGTACCCCACCCGAGGGTCTACGGGTTTCAGACAGGGTTACACCCCACCTGGCGCAAGCCGGTCTGAAACGCGAGCAATTTGGTCGGGATCGCGACACGTTTTCAGCAAAGCGGCAATTCGAATAACGTGACTTCATTACAACAGAGCTTATTCGATTGAATGGATCGCGGCAGGTCATGTGGAAATGATCGACGCCATCATTTATTTTTGAAAGAACCGCTGGCAGCCAGCGCTTGTTCCTTTCTCTCTTTCTACATCTCTATTTATTACTGCTTTTTCAGGGCACGCGTGCATACCAGTCCTTTCAGCGACGCGGGTGAAGGTTCGCTGTGAACAACGTCCACCTCGCCCAACATGCAGGCCTCGCAAAAATCCACCGCCGGACGGAGCATGTCAGTTGGCACAGTATGCACAAATATCAATGCAAATCTGGATAAACACCGACCTAACTTGGCACCTTAGTTTCAGGAACAGGGCGAGTGATGTAAGCTAGTGCAGTCAGAACAGTGCATCCGCACAGAAGCTGCGCAAGTCGAATTCAGCGCAGCGTAAACGTACCACCAAAGAGCGACGGGTGCGGCCCAAGGGAGGAAGTCGATTCCCCATCAGGGGTACGAAGCTCTGTAGTACATTATAACGATGGATTTGGACCTCGGACTACATAAAAACAAGACAGCAGCGCCACTGGCGGCAGCAGCAGCAGCACTCCACCGCGGACGCAATCATTGGCGACGTCGGGGGACCGGGCTCTGACGTGCGCGCAAATAAGACGTTGAGCCCCACGGCTGTCCAGCAGCCACCGCTGCCGTCATCGCCGAGGAATCATCAAACCATGGTCCGGGCCCGGGGGAAAAGGCTGAATGATTCGCTGCGCGCTCCCTTATCAGCCAATTAGCCGCCCCTCCGGCGGTCCCGTTTCCAGTGCAGGAATAAGACACGCGCGCGGATTACATGCCCCGGCCTCCGAGCGGGACCGTCTCCCACGCTGTTTTCATTGCTGTCCACTCTCTTTTCGGGACAAGGCAAAACACACAAGACGCGGCGCGCGCGCGTCATTAGGCGTAATTTTAATGAGATCGCCGGCGAGCGATGCGCTAACGATGGCGACGACGGCGGGAGAAACTTCCGCCAGGGGGACCCACTTCCGCAACGCTGCGGTGCTTATTTGCTTGCGCTATTCGCAGCGGACTGCGTTCGACGCGCATCTGCCTGAACGTTCGCCGATCGGGCACCAGCGCTTTCAGCTTCGCTGAGCTGGCGACGGGAAATCGCCCGCGCATGGTCGCCCAGACAACTTCCCGCGCGTGCATAGTACGCGCACGGGTCGCATGTGGCGTACGTGACGCGAGGAATTCAACCGTCGCGCAAGCTTGAATGTGCGCGAGCATGCAAGTACGCATGCAGAAGAAAAAGCTGGGGAGGGGGTGCGGGCAGGTCCGTCTATGAAAAAAAACTTATGACAACGTATGTCCGTCTATGGCCTTTTATGATCATCTATACATACCCACAGAAATGCTTACAGCTACTGAAAAACCTATGACAGTAAAGCTATATATGTTCCGAGCAATATAACTGTTTTAGCTGTCTATAGGAAAGCAGACCCGCCTGAAACTACAGCTAAAGACGGCCATCGGAAAGGTCATAGCATAGCTATTTGGGACAATCACCATATAGCAGGACAGAACATATTTTTGTATGCGTGGCAGCGCTCATCTCGAAAATCGCTGCTCTAAAAGTAACGCACCTAATTTACACGAACGAAAACCTCGCTGGTGGAAACAAAAATCAATAAATAAGTAAATATCCACGAAGATAACAAGCAAAAAGGACTCGATCATTACCGAAAAGGCTAAAACAGCCGTTATTCTTCACTAGGGTGCTGAACTGGGTTAGTTGGAAAACACTTCTCAAGAGGCCGCGCAAAAGCAAGAGGACAGCGGGAACTAAAAACACGTAAGCGCCAGGGTCGTGTTAGATATGTAACTTTGCCCACTTCGTGTTACCAGTACGCCGCACCCAACTCAGCTGACCGCTGAGCGCTTCTTAAAGCCCGAAAAGTCGACCACGCAGTCGACGAGCTTCCCGCTCGATGAGATAGAAAGGAACGGTTGCGGGACTATTTCTACAAAGTAGCGCGCTCGTCCCTAAGTTGTCGGCCAGAGCCACGCGCCGGTGAGATTACGGCGCTAAGCTGAAGCCGCGTCGGCGACAGAGTCGGCTTCCCCCGACGATCAGCCGCCGCCGGGGAAGCCGGCAAGAAGACGCGGTGGGGCGAGCGGGGCTCGGAAGCGGACAGAGCCGCCGCTCTCTTCCGGCGCGACCTCTCCGCGCTCCCCAGGCGCGCGCTGGAAAACGCAACAGCGGCAGCTAGTGTGTGACCCCCGTGGAAGAAGACACGCTCCCTCGCAGGAAATCAGGGCCGACTCACTGGAAGCGCGCCGAGCGAAACGCGCCTCTTTCCCCCCCACCCGGCCGCTCTTTCTCGGGCGCGCCTGGCCGCACCACGTTGAGTGATTGGCCCGATCCAGGGTAAACAAGCCGGCGCGCGCGCGCGCGCCGGGAATCGAGAGATTCCGAATGAAAACAGCGCAACCCGCGCTGGGAGCAAACGGGCGGAGGAGGGGGGCGCAAGAAAAAGAGAAGGCGAACAGGCGCGCGACCGTGTGTTGAAACACGGGGCCCCGCTCCGCGCGGTCGCTCTGCCAGGAAGGAGAAGCGCGCTTCCGCCCCCTCAAAACAAAAAACCCTGCCGCGAAATGTCAGCGGTGTACACACGGGCCGCCCCTTCTCTCCCCTTCCGCGACTGTTGCCCCCGCGTCGTATAAGCCGACCGGGCGGAAGAAAACAAGCGCCGCTATTTATTACCGCCTTCCTTCTGAATAGGGACAGTGTTTGGCGACAGTGGCCGCCGCGAACCGATATTCCTCGTGCAGGCCGAACAAATAAGCCGAGAGCGCGTAAATGAGGGCCCAAGCGCACAGCTACAAGCTCCCGCGACGGGCCTCTTTTCAAAAAAAACACTCCGCCTACCCATCTTTTCGCAGATTTAACAGGGGGAACGCCGAGGGTGCTGGCAACGACAGGCACGAGGAACGCGCAGCATCCAGCGAAAGGTCCATCACAATTTAGCGATCCGGTGGCGCGTCACCGGACACTCCGATTCGCCAGAGGCCCGCGTCATTAGGGAAATGCAGTCGCGTGAAAGGAGAGCAATTGCGTGCCGTAATGTCACCTTGAATGCGCGCGCGCAGGCAGAGCCCCTGCATCCGATCGGGTTGCAGCGCCGCGTGGCGCGACAGAAAGGGCAAGGCGGTCGCTGCCGCCCCAACGGGGAAAGAAGTAGCGACAGGGCGCCAGAACACGGAAGTGGGGGAGTAGTGCGGATGCCTGCCACGGCGCCGCGTCGGCGGCTACCGGGAACGACTCGGGACACGGTGTCCCGTTCGCGACCAACAATGGAGTTGCCCTTCGTGCTACTCCCCCCCCCCCCCCCCCCCCAAACTCTTGGCAACCGATTAAACTGATGCCTCGATCAGTATCCTTTACACAATGTTCCCCGTCCTGCCATCTTACCTCTCTACTGTCTTCTTTTAAGGTCGTGGAATAATTCAGATGCCTGTTGCCGTGGATTAAAGTCGAGGTACGTGTCTGGGCCGAGTGTTTGCTCGCACATGCCTGCAACCGGTGCGTTCGATTCATACGCATGAACAACAACGTCGAAGCCTGCCAGTTCGAAGGCATACACGGTACGCCTTAGGGCCACGGAAGTCGGTGTGCCCCAGAGAAAGTCTGCTTTATCAATATTAGCACGTAGCACTAGCGTTATGCCTAACGTTGGATGTGAATTCAAAGGCATTAAAGATGCGACAAACTCATTCGACGGTCTAAGCGCGAGAAAACCGCTATGAATGAGTTTACCGTCACATGGGCAGAAAATGAACCCAAGAACAACTATACCTAGTCCTTGTCCCAAATCCCAGCATTGAAAAGGTGGGTTATATGCAGCAAGAAAAAATGCACGAATGGTGACAAATACAACGGAGCAACAAGGAACTACGCAGAAAACAAGAATATATAACGCCGTGCAGCATAATGTGCGTACAAGCGCTCACACGATATGTGATGGAGAAATGGCATCGGGGAAAATCATGCCAAAGTGAAAGGCATGTGCCAACGCAGATAAATTGAAAGCACGTGCCCTGGCAAATAATAAAGCCGATCATTCCGACTGATGAGGCGGAGTATGCACTAGCGTCGAGATTACTTTTGCGTGACAGATTTTTGTTGCGAATCCTCTTCCATTTTCATTCACATCAATTACAATTAAAGTGGTTTGCAAACTCCTTAATTATTCTCGTTTCTGAGGTTTTAACGCGAATGACTCTACGTTCGCTGTCTTGCGATTGCGACGAGACAAAGTGGATGCTGTAATATGGCGTCGAAGTGGCGGCCCAGCGCCTTAGTAGTTGGCACATCTGCCTCATATTCGGAAGGTGCCTGTTCGTCGGAGGTGCCTTTTCGCCTTTGTTGTTCTGTTGTTTTTATCTGTATTTTATTCTTACTGCCTCAGTTTTTCTGTCTCACCCCTCCGCTTTGCTAGGGGCCCTGCGGTGGCTGAAGACTCGGCTTCAAACGTACACCACCGCGCTTTTCAAAGTGGAACGCGCACGGATGAAAGTCGATGAAGGCGAGTGGTCTGAAGCAGCGACAAGCGAAGCTGCTATGTTCGCGCCGCCGCAGGTTCGAATCCCGCTAGGGCCACATAAGTATGGGTGAGTTTTTCTCCGAGGCTTCACACACGGCCGACGTCGGGTTTGTGCGAGATGACACTACTACAGCTAGCGGAATAAAATACGCTCGAAGCTGGATTGATTACGAGGCCGTATGGACATGCGCAGTGGGGCCTCCAAGGGGAAAAAGGGCGATTGATGTATTTGTGAAGGAGACGTAAAATTTGAAGAGAACGGAGCGAAAGGTACTGTTTGATTTCTGCGACACTTGCATTTAGGCCACAGTCACGCGAGAGAGCAGCCAGTTCTGAATGGAGTCCAGCCTTGTAATTGAATAAGTGTGACGTGGAGGCCACACTGGTGAAGCGAACTCAAGCTGAGCGCGGACGAATTCTAGGCGTACGGATGCTAGTATAGGCGAGTTCCGAAGTTTACAGGGATGATGTCCAGGTGTTCGCAATGATTTGGCACATATGGCGGTCACCTTTGTCGGCCGTGACAAGTTCGGCGTGGGATGCACATCAATTGTAGAATGAAACCCAAGATACAGCAGTCTTATTAGCTAAATAAGAGAAGTGTGAAATGGAACATTTAACGGGTGAAAGAAATTAATTTCCATTCAGTCGAGTGTAAAGACATTTTCCAATCGTTGCGCTAATTACAACATTGAGGTCAGAACTCGCTGCTGGGTTCGATCACCAGTGCAGCCGGGCACCCACCGGCTTTCTAATGGGTAGGAGATTTCCCCCGGCCTGGTGTGCTGCTCTTCTTGGGCGAGATGTTTGGAAAAGAGCTTTCAGTCACGTCAGCACGACGTAATACTGCAGCCGCCGCCACCACACAAGTTGGTACAAGCAGAGTGCTCACAGGCAAAGGCGCCAGGCACGGCCTCTGGGAAATGAGGCTGTGCTAACCCTATGCTTCGCCAACGTGGTACTGCCAAGAATGCTTGCACAAAGGAACACAAAATCAACAGCTCACTGCTTCAGCAAGCCTTAGAATCTATTTAAAGACAATGCTTTTTTCTTGTCAAGCTTCTTTTCAAGAGTCGATGCCTACGAGTTTCAGTTTTCATAGTTTAAGTATATAAATAGATATTTGTTCCCCTTTTTAATTGGTGTCATAAATATTGAGTTTGCATTCTTTCGTGTCGTATTTCCCCTCCTGCTTGGGCCTACCAAGGCTGGCAGTATTGTGTAAATAAAAATAATACAATAAATAAAAAGTAACAGCGCTCATCATGCCACCGGTTGGAATCACGTGATCCGAAAGGATCGTTTGCGCCACACTAGCCCGCAGTGTATTCGGTGCGCAGGGTGACGGCTGGGTACCAATAGGCGTTACCATAATAGCCGCTGCTGCGGCCTCCCTATAAGCGGAGAAGGGAAAAGCTAAGCATCGTGCTATCGCACTAAATATGAGCTGCAACGCACAAGTTCCGGTAAGGGTTCAGTGTACGACGCAGAGCACACATACAGACATGCATCCAGCCGTCGACGAAAAGAACAAAGCACCTTAGAATTTGAAAGCACGAACTGCTGGGCGAGTTGGTTTTACATGATGTATATGTACGTATGTACATGAACCGGCGCAACAGTACACGGCCTGAGAAGACAATAGAGGGAAGAGTAGAAACGGACATAACACAATTAGCACTGAACAAATGGCATTTATTTGTCGCTGTACGAATATAAATACACGTAAGGCAACCAAAAAATGAATGACTTCCACCGCAATGAGCACACTCCTGCACCAAGGAACCCCGCAAAGCAACAACGGGTAAGTCGCACAGTTCAAAAAACGAAGTTCTTTTCCCGCTAAAGATATCGAGGGAGCACTTACACAGCAATCACCCTGATTCTTGATCTATGTGGCCTAAATTATCTCTCGCCACAGCTGATCCTTGTTTCTTGAAGCAACTCGGCACTTTTCGAACTGCGGGATGCACTTGCATGCTCTGCTCTCTAGGCCGTGTTACAATGTCGTGTGCCGTTGCGCTAATTCATGTCCACCCTATAACTGTAAATCGCGACGTTTTAACGGCTCAGTGGTGAAGGCGCTCGGCTACTGATCCGGAGTTCCCGGGTTCGAACCCGACCGCGGCGGCTGCGTTTTTATGGAGGAAAAACGCTGAAGCGCCCGTGTGCTGTGCGATGTCAGTGCACGTTAAAGGTCCCCAGGTGGGCGAAATTATTCCGGAACCCTCCACTACGGCACCTCTTATTCCTTTCTTCTTTCACTCCCTCCTTTATCCCTTCCTTGACGGCGCGGTTCAGGTGTCCAACGATATATGAGACAGATACTGCGCCATTTCCTTTCCCCAAAAACCAATTATTATTATTATTATATTAACGTCCCGAAGAAACACGTGGGTTATGAGGAACGCCGTAGTGGAGGGTTCCGGCTTAAGTTAGACCCCGGGGGTACTTTTGCGTGCGCCGACCTCTCACAGCGGGGCCTTCTGCGTTTCGCCTCCATCGAAATACAACCGTCGCAGCCGGGGTCGAACCCGCGACCTTGGGATCAGCAGCCGAAAGCCACTGCGGCGGGTGGAGAAAGTACCCTGCATGTGCAAGTCGGGTGTTTAAAGGCGCATTGGTTCGCTACAAAGCGGAAACCTCAGCTGGTTCACTCCAGACGCGTTGCAGGTCATATTTAGCGCGACAGTGCATTAATCTATCTGCACAGGTTACACGTTTACAGGCGCCTCGTAAGGAGAGCGAACACAACTCCTGCAGGGAAGAACCATGCTCAGAATGAAACTGCAGTTTACGCGCTCCGATATAAGGAATGACATAAAGCACTGTCTGGTTGAATGTATTGGAATGTTGGCAAAATATTTTATTTTTTAGAGTCGCGAGGCTTTCTCTGCCAAAAAAGTACTTGCGAAACTTTTGCGCAGGCAGCACACACTCTGTGCGGCGCGGTGTTCTCACACATCTGAAACGTTGCGAAGTAGTCGTTTTAGCATTAATTCTCACATTTTGTCTCTCACCAGCGGTGACATCTTTACGCTAAGCAGACCAAACTTCCTCCTTAACGAAGATAGGTCTTTGCAGCAAGCAAAAGCGCCACTGGCGGCTTCTTCGGCGCCTTTGGCACGTCGCTCGAACATTAACGCCTGGACTCCATGTGCGCGAAAGAGCGAGCGACGCGACAAGGCGGCACGGCGACGCGAACCCGCGACGTGCGCAGCGGACTCCGTGCTTTGTGCACTCAAGCTTAGAAAACACGCCCGTAACCTGTTCTCTCTCTTAAAATTTTGTGAGTGTGCCTCATAGTCAGGGCCAAAGGAATATTTCCTCTACGGCAGCGGTGTAGCGGCAGTGGAGATAACCAACGGCGTGCTTGCGGAGACGAAGTCACATCACGGATTCACGGGGGAGGTGTGCTCTCGTTCGGTGCGTGTGCACTCCGGCTTAGTAAAAACACTCCCATAAACTGTCACCGCAATGTGATTATAAGTGAGCAAACTAAATTTACCAGTGAGAATGCGCACCGCGAGTGTTTCTGCACAGTTGGAGCGCAGCGGCACGGTGGATCGAGCGCCGGTACCCGCGGCTCGACACGCCCGCAGTACGCCCGCTCGCGTAGCCCGCTCCAAATGCTGTTAGCCCTCCGCACCCAACAAGTAGATTGTTTTAATTTAAACCATGCTGGTCTGCCTCTCAGCTACAAAACCAAATATTTTCTCGACGGTGGCGATGACCAAACGACGCGCTGGTTTCGTTAGATGTACCGGAAGCGGCTTTGGGGAGCTCTGATTGGCCAGTCGCGCGGGGGACTTCCGGGCGACGAGCGAAATTTTCTGTGGATGCAGATCCGAGCGACACGGCAAGCGACACATGCATTTTGCTTCGCGCGACGGCGTCGCTTGCCGCCGTCGCCTTCGTGTGAGTTTTCGCGTACATAGAGTCCAGGACTCCATGCACGCGAAAACTCACGCGAACGCGGCAAGCGACGCCGTCGCGCGAAGCAAACTGCATGTGTCGCTTGCCGTGTCGCTCGGATCTGCACCCACAGAAAATTTCGCTCGTCGCCCGGAAGTCCCCCGCGCGATTGGCCAATCAGAGCCCCACAAAGCCGTTTCCGGTTCGTCCACGGTTTCTCACGGGTACATCTCACGAAACCAGCGCGTCGTTTGGTCATCGCAACCGTCGAGAAAATATTTGGTTTTGCAGCTGAGAGGCAGACCCGCATGATTTAAATAATTAAAACAATCTACTTGTTGGGTGCGGATGGCTAACAGCATTTGGAACGGGCTACGCGAGCGGGAGTACTGCAGGGAGAGTTGCGTGTCGAGCCGCGGGTACCGGCGCTCGATGCACCCTGCCGCTGCGCTCCAACTGTGCAGAAACACTCGAGGCGTGCATTCTCACTGGTAAATTATAGTTTGCTCACTTACAATCAGATTGCGGTGACAGTTTATGGGAGTGTTTTTACTAAGCCGGAGTGCACAGGCACCGAACGAAAGCACACCTCCCCCGTGAACCCGTGATGTGACTTCGTCTCCGCAAGCACGCCGTTGGTTATCTCCACTTCCGCTACACCGCTGCCGTAGAGGAAATATTCCTTCAGCCCTGACTACGAGGCACACTCACAAAATTTTAAGAGAGAGAACAGGTTACGGGCGTGTTTCTAAGCTTGAGTACGCAAAGCACGGAGTCCGCTGCGCACGTCGTGGGTTCGCGTCGCCTGCCGCCTTCGCTTGCACGGAGGTTGCCCGCACAAGCGACGGAGCGAGCGTCGCCGTGCCGCCTTGTCGCGTCGCTCCAGGCTTAAGGCCTCATCTAAAAGCGATAAATTTCTGCTTGACGGAGCGGGACTGTTGCACCGATTCGCAAAAGCGGGAGCACCGACACAGAGCAATCGAGCACACACTCTGGATGTGAATTCGCAATTCCCAGGCTACGTAACGCCTTTTTATTTATTTTTTCGCCGCCTTGACTCCCCGATGCCCAGAGGGTCGCCGCCAATCGTCGGAGAGAGAAAGAGAGCAGACACAGCTGCATCGAGCTCCGACCGCACCGTTTACCCTCGGTCCTTGCACCTCGTACCTTCCTGCTCCAAAGCACAGCGTAGCTTTGCCGCGACGCCCGGAGCCGTGGCGGAACCAGCCTCCGCAGCATCCCACTGGCCCGGTCGCGGCCTCTTAGCTCGCCTGCCGGGTCGAAACACGACTCCTCAGCCCAACCGGGCCGCATTTGAACGGGTGCGCTCCCCTCCGGGGGCACACAGCAAGCTACTCGAGCACGAGGGCGGAAAGCACGAAAGCATGAGGAAAATTTGCTGTCGTCACTTCCTGGAGGCCATCTGCAAGCTTGCGCGAGCACAGCGTTTGCACACGGGGCCTGAAGGTAAATTCAGTAAATACAACTCAAGAACTAAGCGGCAAGTGCTTCTCAAAGGGTGCCCTCGAGCCAATGTCGTAGAGACATTGTTATGACTTCGCGATCGACCAACTTGCACCTGCTAGCGTGGCATCGCAGGTGGCTGGCAGGTGTAACGCGATCGGTCGTGACGTCGTCACAATGAGTCAACACCACTGGCTGGGGGGAACCCTTTTAGGAGCACTTGCCCCTTAGTTTTTTATTAGTTTTATCGGACTATACAGTGTTTTTGCAAGCACCGCAGATATGTCTCCGCGGAAAAGTAAAAATTGGTGTTTCAGAAGTATATCATCTCAGTAACTGTAAGAAAGCGTCCACATTTCCGTTATCACTGACAGGCTGAGTTCTAAAGCGCCTTATACTGAACTGAGCTATTGAGCTGTCGTCCTTGTCGACAAAGGGGACATTGTGATTCAGAGAAATTATTTGGCGGGGTCGGGCGCTGATTTCGCCCGGTTCGTCTGCATACGCAGTGTGCTCCTCGCCTGTTTTAAACAAGCAGCCTTTCGATTAAAGTCTTGTCAACATACTATATACGTCCCCATCAACGCCGTCACGGGATGAACTAATCGCGACGAAAGGAGGCTAATCAGACCTATGTTCCCTTTGCAGGCTGCGCTTCGGTCAGAGAGGGAAGCTGTAGTGCATGGGCGGCTCCGCTACCCGCGATAAGTTCGACAACTTCCAGCTTCTTTTCGCGCACTGAAGAAACACAGGATTTTCCGCCCCGTGGGCGATATAATGCTTCCGCATTAATACGGCAGCTATCACTGGCCACAGTGAAATTAAAGACATTTCGAAACCGTTACAGGTTTCCTGTTGACAACAGGAACCCGCAGCGGTTTCGAAATTTAACTTAAAACTATGGACACTGGGTGCTTCTTGTTTATTTCATGGAACTTGTCAATGGGCGACATTCACGATCTAGGGGAGGCTGTTCAATCAAGCCAGAATGGCGGCTAAAAAAAAGAGCGCTGCTGTGATTAGCTTATAGGTAGAATCAACGCTTGTTCTTCAATTGCACAATTTACACGTGCTGTCCTGTCGACACTGTACGCCTCCAATTGGCGAGTAAAATATAATATTAAAAGCGCTAACGGATGAACTGGCGACAATGTTTTAGAAAATCTCGTTTGTTTGCGAAAACTTCCACCGTGTAAACAGTCAGACGTTACAGATGCTGCGCCCGTCACATCAGGTTATGTTGAGAACAAAGAAGCAAGAAAAATTGAGCGTCGTCGGTCGCCTGGGTTTAAATTCACAAATCTGCGCCCTTTTAAGTTTACCGTGCCAGTCAATCTTAATGGCCAAGCCTGTCGTTAAAAATAATTACAGCTCTGAAGCCACGTGTATAGAGGCAAAAAAGCCCCAGAAGAATATTCTTCTTCTACTGTTTTACGCACTCTCTCCTCTGATTAATTTCCCCAGAAGTTTCCCTGCCTCCATCTTGCGCGTTTGTCGGCAGTCGGACGATGACATGCAATGCAGTACACGGCCTGTATAATGAAACTTTTATTCTGTTCCGTTCTCGCTTTCCGGGTGGCCGGTCCCGGCGACATAGCGGACGTGTGCCTTGGCCCAGTGACAGCGAGCTAAAATAATTGAAATGGAATCGTCATCATAAGCTCCTCGCCCAGCATAACAACTGCGCCATTTCACTACTCGGTTTTCATGCTTGAAGTGTGCCTCGGCTGTGTCACCCGTGACAAGTGCTCTGCTATTCAGGACCACCTTGTCTCAGTTGTTTTCGCTCCTCTAAGTCCGTACAGATCACTTTTCTGGAAACGGGCCTTTTCTGTGAGCCGATCTCCGCGCGTTTTTTTTTTTTTAGCGCGCCAGTGGGCTAAAGCAGGGAGAGGAGTTTCAGTTTAACTTCTGCGATGCCGTCACGTTACTGCCAAGAATGCTCGCACGATACACAAAATCAACAGCCCACTGCTTCAGCAAGCGTTGAAAGCTGTTCAAAGAGAATATTTTCTTTTTTGTACGTACCAGTGCGCTGATCTTAAAACATGTTGCGATATGCTGTCTGCATAGCGGCTGCCAGCAGTCAAGCTCACAAGATCTGAAAAGATCGCTGTTGCCGGATTAGTACGCTCTGTATTTTGTCCGCGGATTAGCGACACGCTGTGAAGAGGCGTTGCCATAATGGCTGCCACCCCTGTTAGCAAGAATGAGAGAGGATGAGGAGTGCGGCCTCCCCGGCTTTCGCTCTGGAGCCAATAGCATGCAGCCTTTCCGCTCTGCTCCGGGAAGAAGAAGTGACGTCATTTCATCCACCTTCCTAAATGCGCCGCTTACCTGGACAGCGCTCCCACTGGCATTAAGGTGACAGCGGGGGAGTCTTTCGGCACAGCACACTACGCCGATGGCAAGGCCGTCTGCCCCGAGGAAAGTCCCCGCGCGGCTATCACTGTAAAAGAAGTACGCGCGAGGGGCCTACTCGCTGACAAGAGTCGTGCCAAGCAGTTAGCGCTGACCGAACCCCCCCCCCCGTAACTGTAGACGAGCTGAAGATGCTCGTGCGACTCGGTCTTCACTTGGCGGCGACGCAATCATTTGCACAAGCCAGCAGGCAAGACCGTTATCTGTGGAGCAGTTGATGCGTCGCTAAAAGCTGTTCAATTTTTTCTTTCTTTTGTTTTCGCGAATATGAACTGTGCTGGGACTCAGCCGCCGGCTCATGCTTTCCCTTTGAAGCTGACGGTGCTGCTGATAGTGAAAACAGCGCCCAATGAGGGACCGACAATGAAGTTTATTCTGCGCGAACTCATCCATAGGCACTGGGCGGCATGTCGTCCCATCTCAGCGATAACTCTGCGTGAGAGCAACTTCAGCCTCCGCCCCGATCCCATGTACCCAAAGCTCCTGTCTTCTTGCGTCGCTGCCATAGTATATAGCTATGACCCGCTCACGCAGATTCTCCTTGCAATAGTTCGCAGCGCAGCCAGTGTGGCGCTGGTGTCGTGAAATTTGCGAATAGCCGGCCCATTACGGGGGCGCCAATTGTGTATGCAGTTTGCACCATACCGTGCGAGTCCCCTGAACAATAGAAGATCAGGCTCAGATTTAACGCCGAATAACTTTTGGTCGACATGCAGGGTAAGGCCAAAAGCGATCTGTAGCTACCGCTTCGTGAATGCTACACGTCAAAATTGGCGTGGACGAAGGAAAATGCAACCGTGAACTCTTCCCGCTCCCTTCCATTAGGACCGTCGTAATCAAAACTATAAGTTATATCTGCAAATCCAAGTTGTAGGCTACGCCGCCACCTCACTAAGAATTCAAAAACTTGGCTGGTCTCGCTGCTCAAACTGGACACCGAGCAGGCCCATGTAAATAATGGAAGCCAATACAAATGGAGGGGATCGCTTCCTACTTGACCGGCTCAGGTCGGCAACGAGGTTGTGCATGAACGGAAGAAGAGAGCACAGACGATCGCAACAATGGCAAGGAATGACACCAAGACGGCAGAATACAATCGCCGCACGGCAGCAGCCGGAAGAAAAAGGAAAATAAAAATCGGGGCGCCGGCAGGAAAACGATTTCCAACTAACGACGTAGCGCGGAAATGTTTGTTCTTTCTCCGGAGCATCCGACCATGGCGCCCTGATGTATCGCAGGAAGAGAAGGCGGCCGACAGGCGACGCCGCCTCCTCCACTCTTTGTGCAAGAGCATGATGCATCTTTCAGCAGAATCGCGTCCGCTACTTCCATCAAGCCTCGAAAGAGACGGCGGATGAATAAAAAAAGCGAGATAATGCAGAGGACGCGGCGCCTTTGTGGCGACGTATCACTAGATCTCGGGGCTGCTGCCGCCGAGTGGGCACTGAAGACAGCGGAAGCCGGCGCTGCATCTTCGCGCCAGCGGCAAAGGCGCGATTCGCGTTCCTGACTCATCTTTTGACTCACTCCCCAGGGGGTCTTGGAAGCCCCCGAGGAGCCTCCGACGACGTCCGGCACCGGGCGAGCGGCCGCACGCTCCGCCTGGGACAGCTCGCGACGCCAGGCACCGAGAAAGATCGAGGTCAGCTATCTTTCCGATGCCCGGCCCAGCTCCCTCCCCCACTTCCTTTTCTCCATCTAGCGAAAACAAGCGCGCGCGGGAGAAAGCGGTCAGAACGAATTGCATCACTGCGGGGGAATTTGCAAAGGCGACAGTGGACTCATGCGTGCGCGCGATCGCAGGTTTTGACAAAGGCGGCCCGTCAGCCACCAGCCGGCACAAATCGCGGTGACGGCGGAGTCTCGCGGGAACCCAGACCGGCCGGAGAAAGACTGCCTCGCGCACAATGACGGCCGTCTCGGTCGTTCGCACGATGTCGCTATGAAAGAGTGCTCGACGTCGAAATAAAGTTCAGCCACGGAAGAAATGCAGCCAGCTCGAAACGATTCAGGAAACGGCGCAGTCACAATCAATCGCAAACACCGCTTCGCGTGGGACGCCTATCTGCATATATAATGGGACCCGCATATAGGTCACTGAAACGTGCCTCACTTTTATGAAAGGCACGTCCCGCAGCTTTTCCGCAGGCCGCGGCCTTTGAACCGAGCGCCCACGGCGAGCTAGCAGCGACAGCGACTTGATTTCGCCCACCACGAGTACTTGTTCAAGCCTTCCACACAATCAAATGCCGCGCTCCCAGCGAGCGCGGAAATGCACTTTTTTTTTCTACTTTCCCGATAGGGTTGCAGCGAGCAGCTGAGCTTCGTCGGCGACCAAGCCGTTTCTGGCGGCGTCGTTCGGGCTGCTATTCTAAACGCTGACTCGTGCAGACAGGCTCGCGTTTCGATGGCCCATGTGCCTGACATCTCGCGGGACAGCCCGGCCGCGGCTGGTGCAACTAGCCAAGGCGCGCAGCCGCAGCGAGCTCGACCCCCGCTGACCCCAACTCCCCGGCGAAACAAACAGCCCCGGCGCGTGTCTCCAAACAAACTTGCCTCTCCGGACAGCGGCGGCGGACCGTCACCGGAGCTGCGTCGTCCGGCTACGCAATCCGCTGCTTGACCAACCCGGGCTGCGGTCCGTGCGGTGTGGCCGAGGGACCAGGCACAACAACGTCCATGATTCGCGCACCACTGCCGGCCTACGACGTCGCCAAAGCAACTTTCGCGACTGGCCCGGCGCCCGCTGGTGCGCGGTGCGCCCTACCGAAAGCGCCGGCTGCTCTTCTCTCTCTCCCTCAGTCTGCCCGGAGGAGAGGAGCCCCCTTCGGGCGAGTCCACTTGCCGCGGCCGGGGGGATCCGGCGGGGATGCGCGCGCCAGCTGCCTCCGTCAGGTTGCGGTGCGCTATGCACGCGCACCTTGCGCTGCCGCTTGCATCCTTCGGCGGCCCCTGTTGTCAAGTCAGCAATGAGATCACTCGGTCGAACGAGACAATGCCGCCGGAGCCGAGAAAGTGCAGGAACAAAAACTTCGACCACACTTGGCTTCAACGATGCGCGAGTCTTTACGAAGAACGAAAGGCAAATGCAACAGGGCTCTCAGTTCCAAGTGCAATGACGTACTGCCAGCAGTGGATTTATCGGTCACTCCTGGAGAGGGCGGTCCCGTTTTAACCATCTATTTTTTTAAACCTTTTTCGTCGAAAAAATAGGGTCCAGCATGGTTTCTATAGGTAAAATATCTCGTTGGGGCGACCCCCTCCCCCTTATATGTACGCCTGTACTTACGCCGACCAACCACATGGTAGCTTATGATCGTCTGCGTTTTTCGATAGTTTAGCATCTGAACTTGCTCCCGAAAAACTGCAATCGGCTGCGGCAGAACTTTCGTCAAACCGAGGGGCGCAGCCTGTCAGATGGACTGCTCCGCTCGTCGCGGCGAAAATTCTGATGCAGCTGAGTGCAGTTTTTCGCCTATCCCGGACAATCCAGGTAAGTTCCGATTTTAAGTTATTTATCCTTCCTACCTTGTGGTCGGTGGTTAAGCCCACATAGGCCAGTAGTTAGCGCAGGATAATTTTTTACAACCAGGACAGATAACTACGGAACACGCGATGCATACGTATGGTGTGCGTAGATATAGCTCAGCTAGGGCATTATGAAAGTACTCCGCAGAAAAGTTTTCCGAGGTGATGTGGATACATAGTAATAAGTTGAAGAAGGCAAGCATGCACGTTTTAGTAGAACGTTTTATTCTTGAGTGTTCGTGTGCGTGCGTATTTTTGGGTGTGTGTGTGTTTTCAGCGAGGAAGCGAAGAAATGCCAACCAATGCCTGTCTTTCCAGCGCTGAAGATAGCGGCCACCTCTCCCCCGATATCTTCCGCGTTCTTTTTTTTTTTTTTTTCGCGCCGCTTGTTCAGGGCCGGCTGCTTGCCGAGATCTTGCCATCCAGCGATACATATCCCTGAGCGAGATCGCAGCCAGTGTTTGAATGCCGAGCGCAGCGCGTTTGCGAGCCGCGGGCGCCTTAATTGCTCTCGAAAAGGAAAGACTTCCTTTTGTTCAACAAATCTAATTAAATTGGCCATTGTGAGCGGCTCACTTCTTAACTTCCTGCGCGTAATGAAAAAGTCCCTCCTTTCTTGCCTAACTCGGGTATTTCGCCGCAAGTCCAAATATTACCCGGCCATTTCGACGTTGAATATTTTCTTCTGCGAGCTTGCTGCAGCAGCGAGATATCTCTGCTGTTTCTTTTTTTCTTTTTTAACGTTTAAGCCGGCCCTATTGTTCAGTATCCCGGAGTCTTTATTTTTAAGTCGTCAGTACAGAAGCCTGGAGCGGTGTATATTGAACAAAGTTATAGTCTGATGAGCAGAAGCTTATTAACCTCGAAAGCGCTTCAGGCGCGTATTGGGGTCGACCGGGCAGAAATAAAATTCCCATTGTTCCCGTAGCCCTCGTTTGAAGAAAACGCAGTTTATGGACCGCCAGTCTGTTTTATTTTGTCGATACAGACGGGCACTCTTCGGCTCCGTGCCTTCTTTGCGGTTCAGCCTGGAAGGGAGGGTGCACATGTCATCACGTGTTGCGCATCGCAGTGCAGGAGAAGATGGGAAGGGGCCTCACTTTCCGGATATTATAACACGCAACCCCATTATCACGCGAGGCGCCCGTTGGCTAAATAAATTTGACGCGTGAGTTCTTTACAAAGCGACCCCCCGCCCACTCCTCATACCTTCCCGCCCAGCCTCTAAACGCCAGACCCGGGCTCGAATATCGTTTTTTTTTTTTGGTTTATCGTTTGAGTTCCATGCACTTTAAGCCAGCAGCAAATGAATAAAGGATTTAGTCCGCTTATAACCGGGCTCCAAATTAGATTGACGACGGCCAATGTATATTTCCCCGGCTATGACAACGATCCTTTTACGGCGTAATTGTAGAAAACGTGAACGTGACAGGGGTGCATAAGACTTGACGCCCGCGAGGTGGAGTGCATGTGCTGGAAGGTAATCATAAGGCAAAAAAACAGAAGCAGAGCCCCCCCCCCCCCCCCTCCTAGGAAAAGGTGCAGGTGCTCCTCTTGCATATATAATCATGTGCCTAGTATTAATTATGCATAACATACCTCGCGTATACTATGAGATTAGTACGAAAGCTGAGGTAAGTGCACGTTCCTGCACTGACATCGTCACCCGTTGACGCCGCTATGGAATATATACGTATATACTATATGCTACCAGCGAGCCACTACTGCAGCAGGAGTGCACGCGATGCAATTACTGGCTACGGATCTCGCGGAAGTAAAATGCGCGCAAGCTTAATGGTGCTGAACGAAAGACGAGGGATCAGTTTGTTACGGCACAGCACCAAACGGTGCAATGGCGCTCAGTGTGCACTGCAAAGGTGAGATGGCAATCGAAGCTAGCCCGCAGTAGATCCGACAGCTCTTACCGAAGACGCTCATTGTCGAACGCGCTCCGAGCTGCTGTTTGCGCAGTCGAAGAGGTCTGCGCCGGGTCAGTATTGATTCCAACTCGAATGACGCTGAAAATCAGAGGCTTCAATGATGACCACGCAGTCGCCGCTTCAATTGACTGTGCGCCTGGGTGACGCGCTGGAAGTGCCCGTCAGTGGCAAATGTTGCCCTATGATGAATTAAATGGGCATATGGTGCTATAGTGACAGAGAAAGGGCAATGGATGAAGGCTGAATCAGTAAATTCCCGGATGGGTCCAAAGGTAGGTTTACCGCTTTTTTTTTTTAAGCTGCCCACTCAGGGACTTTAGATCACATGACAGAGATAAGCGCGTCTGATTCCTGAGCGATAACTTTCTAATTGCTTCACAATACCACCTCAGCTGGTGCTCTCACAAACCTCCGAATGGCAGTGGCAACGGTTCCAGGACCATACATCAAGGTACAGAGAATTTTTTTTTTTTTTTTACCATGGTGCAAACCCAGAAATGCTTTTGCAACTTTCATATCGGCCTGCTTAGGATCATCCGTTACTATTAAGCTAACGTGTTAGTGATGAGTCTGAAATTGCAGTCACGAAGTTTATAACGTTGGAAAGAAAATTTTACTTCTGCATACGAAAGCGTATGAACATTGCGTTTAACAGTGTACGTGCGCGTGCATTTATAAACCAGACTGACACGCTGAAATATTCCTCTGTGGTTATGCTTTCTCATTAATGCGCGTAACCAGTGAAGCTGTTCGTGCTTTTGCGAGGCTCTTCCAATACCTGTGCGAAGCGCGCTAATACGGCTCCTCACTGCCGGTGAGGTCACGTCACCTGACGTCACGTGGCCAGTCACGTGACGTCATACGTCGACACCCACGCCACAAGTGATCCATTAACAGCTTCGCTCCAAAAACAAGTTCTTTTTTTTTTTTTGCAAGCGCTTCGACTGGGGAACAGTCTTCATCAGAGCAACGGCCATCACCGTCAGAGATAATCAAGCAGAATGAAGGAGCTGCTTTTACGCGCCTCCTTTCGACTGCATAGAAATGTGCCGTCGTGATCATGGTGGTTTTCCAATCTGAATACTTTTTCCGTGCGCTGAAAAAGTAATCGAAGGTGGGACTAGCGTTGCACACGCGCCATTAGCGAATGCGGCTGAGCATTTTTATGTGCCCATAGCAACAGCAGCTGTGCGAACCAATCACCCTGAACCGCTGGACGCCCAAATGAGCCGTTCATTATGCATATTTCTCATCAGAGCCGGAAGAGAGACGACGGCCCTAATGGAATCCCCTCAAAAAGGGGCAAGATCGAAACTGGCGATGGAAGCGGCGGAGCTATATAGGTGCACAAAAGAGAGGGGTTTCCTCTCTAATGCATGTGGAACTATATCTCTTCCGCGCTGGTACGAAACACACAACGAAAATGGCGGGGGAAGGCAGTGCGCGTGTGTGTGTGCGGGGTGGGGCTGTCGTTGGGTGTACAGGCTTGCTTTCATGTATACGTCTTGCATGGCAACTGTTGCGGCAGACACCAGTACTCGCGTTGTCCAACAGGGCCCCAAGAGTGGCGTCAGTTGAATTGAGTAGAATGCGACTCGTAGAGGCGACACATCGCCGAACTCGCACCTTGAGACCTTGTCTCAAATTACTGTGGCCGGAGTAAAATGGACCCGCGGCTCACCGCTTTGATATGCGTGTAGGAGGGTGCCCGTAGCAGTCTCCAGAACATGTAAGACACGAAGAAGCTGACTCTATTCGCTGTGCAGGTCGCGCAGGAATGTGCAGAGTTTACCCTTCGCTTCGCGACCGCATTCTCACGCTGCAAAAAAAAAAAAAAACCTCGCGTGCCGTTTTTAGCTGTATCTGCGCCTGAACTGAACAAAAAAAAAAGCTATTGCTGATGCTGCTAAGGTCCTTCCTTTCTTAGGAGGGTATTACCATGAATGATTATAAAAACAGTTCTGTCAGTTGGTTCAGTAGTACAGCTTGAAGCGAGACAGTGGGAGCGGCGTCTTCTGATCGGAGCTCAGCCCAGAATGTTATTCGCGCTATCACCCTATCGCTTGTTTTTTCTTACCGAGATAGTGCGCGGAAGTATTTCACACCCTGAGTGCACGGAGCCGCTGCCCAAACTCCCTTCACTGGTCACGAGAGCATGCATGTTCGATGCAGTCCGCGCATTTGGACTACCGCTTGGATGTCAGCTTTATTTTTTTTCCTTCTTGTTTGGTATGGCTTATGTTCATGTTAACAGTTAAGTGAATATGCGTTAACGGCCACGACATAAGATTCGCGTACGTACGCATCGTGTGTTCCTGGGCTCCTATCACTACCCCCCCCCCCCCCCCCCCCGTTCTTTTACGCAATATATCTAGGAAGCAAGCGCCAGACATGCAGTGACGCCGCCGCAGCAAGGACGGCGGCGCAGCACTGCTGGCTCATCATCCCCGGAGGCGATGAATCCGGCCACTGATAACTTTCGCTGATACATTTTGCGAGACAGCCCCTCGACGCAGTTTTGGCCGCCTCGTCATGCGATCCCGGAACGTCGATAAGGGTGCGCCCAGCGCTATCGGGAGGGCGGCCGGCCATGCGCGCGTGTGGCGCTGGTATTTGCGTCCCAACAGCAGCCGGCGAGCAATGCAATATACTTTGGCGCGGTCCGAGCGAAGGAGATCCGTGCAAATCGAACCCGAGTCCGCGCGGCGTGCATGCATCGTCGTACGACGTCGCGCTCTGCGGGCGCGCGATCCTCCTTATCGCTGCCTTGAGCCGGGGCCCCGCGTCGGAGGGCAGACGCAAACACTGGCGCGGCGTGCTGCAGCCTGTCGTTCGCGCGGCGTCCGTCGCGACCGCCACGCCGTCCCGGCTCGTCTCCGTCGTCTCACTTTCGGAATCAAGTTGATAGCGGAGAAATTTGGCCGGCCCCGCCGAGTGGGAAACGGGATACATGGGCGGCAGTCGAGCGCGCGCTGGATTCGTTCAGCGGCCATTGGTGGCCCTCCGCGAGATGCCACGCACGCGGCGGCATGTATGCCATCGCCTTGCCGCGTGATCGCGGACACGCTGCACCACCCCCCCTCTCGTGTCCGATGCGCGCCGTTATCGAAAAACAGCCTCCGTCTGGCTCGCACGAGCGTGCTTCTTTGGCCCACGCGGCCAAGTTCGTACGCTCGTTCCTTGGCTCGCTTGCTCGTGGTTCCGCAGTTTATTAGCTCACTCGCTCCAATCTTAATTCATTCACCTCCTGAGTTGGTCGCATCGTCGCAGGCTGTTGACCACAATGCAATCGCCCTGCAATCACAAATCAGGCGCAGCCTCGTCAGATGCCGCAGTTCCCGAATCTGCCTGCGCTGTCTTCCACGGTCGATCAGGTCCCCATTTCGTCGTCGATCGCAGGGGGAACTAACTGGTGCCCGACAAAGGGAGTCGAAACAGGTCCCCCTGGCCTGAAAGAAAGCCTCTGAGCACCTGTTCGCGGCACCCACTCTCCTCTGCGCACTGTCACCGCTTAGCGGCACACTTCGAGGTAGCACGCTCGATGCGTACTGTCAGCAGTATGGAAGAAATGAACGCCATAGAAAGCAGCGCGAGATGCTGGCCCGACAATTCCTTTTTGCGAACAAGTTCGGCCGAGTTGGTGGTTCACAGCAGCGGTGCTCACACAGTCACGAACGCAGGATGCACAAAAAAAACATACATTGTGTCCATCATCCTCGATTCGTATTTGTGGTGTGCGTCGTTGAAGTTTCATCACGAGGCGACGCACTGCGCTGTCGTCGACAAATGTCACAGGGATCACTGAGTGCGTAAAGCCCGTGCGTCCTCCTTTCCTTTTTTTTTTTGTAGCGATAGCTACACTAATCGCACAGACGAGCAGTTCGCCGTGCCTCTGGAAGACCAGTTCTGCGCATGCGCGAGGAGCAACAGGTGCACCGCGTGTGACGTCATAACGCGCAGCCGGCGTGCCGGTGGGAAGCTACCCATTCGAGCATTTCGCCGTGAGCCTGGGAGGCCGATAGTGCGCATGCGCGAAACCAGAGAGGAGCAGCAGGTGCGTGGCGCATGACGTCAGAGCTCGGCCGCGTGTGGGGTCGTGTGGATAAACTGCGTATGTGCGGCTGTGTGTATAAATGTTGTGGTGATCTGACTTGGTGTATCACAATCGCTTAGTATAGTTGACGAAAAGGAGACTCCAGCCGCCGCTATGCGGCGGTATCGTCAGGAGAAGGTCAATTCTTCGGACCCAGAAGTCGTCGCCTGGCACATGGCCGCTCTGCACAGAAAGAATGAACATCCAAAGCCTAACGAGCGGCGCAGACGCCTGAGCAAAGAGAACGTCTTGCCAAGCGGAGACGTGAAGAGGCGGAGCGTAACAAGCGGCACATAGCAGCTCGCATGGTTCCTTCGCAAGGAAATCAAGATGAAGCAATAGCAGCGACATCATCATCAACAATTAACAACTGAAGAGGAGGATGTAAAGGGTCGTCGTATAACTGACCACGCGATTAGACCAGTGGGGAACTGCAGCTCTCGCTACGTATATCCTGGCATAGGTGAGCTAAGCCACTGCCAATTTTTTCCTTGTTCACTGAACGGGGAATGCGGAACATTCGAATCATTTGCGTGGGAACCGAAAAGCGCACAGCGATGCTGCCCTTACTTTGATCGACCACACGTGCGCTTCCGCCGCCCTCCTCCGTCTTGTGGGTTGCGTTCCTTTGCGCTGGTTCATCAAAGTATGGAAAATCAACCAGCCCGAGAGCAAGTGTTGTTGGCCTTAGAAAAAAAAAGAATGGCAGAAAAAATCGTGCTTCAGATTAAGTATCCGACACCCAATATGGCTCCAGAACATGGGTTTGGCGCGTGCTTCTTAAAAGTTGGGGGCTTGTCGTGCCACTGCTTCGGAATGCGCCATTCGATACGTCGTGTGGAAAAGGACGTGCCACTTGACAAAAAAAAAAAAAACGCGCGTGCCATTCTGTTTACACGTGAACAACGCGTGCTTGCAGGGCGTTTCTGAGGCAAGTTAGGCGGCACCAACCCAGCTCGGCGATAGCTAGCTGGTTGGCAAAACATCCAGGAATAAAAGCCATCTTCGCGGACAGATGAGACAGTGAAATAGAACTGAAAAAAAAAAAAAAACATGAAGGAAGTGGACGGCCTGGTCGTCTGGCGGGTATGTACAGCTTCTGACTTTCACATATTCTCTGTTTCACATATTCTATCTTTTTTTACTGCTCTGCGGTGGTCGCCTTTGGGAGCACCAAAATGCTTGCTGGAACTGACGCTGCTTGCATCTCTCCAGAACTTTCTTCATATTTTCTGCAAGCTAGTCGGCATTCATGGTTTTCCTTCTGTACTTTGACTATCCTAGAGAGCGGCAGAACACTTAAACAATTACATGTATACTTCAGTCACATACGAACAACACAACGCCGTGTTTTTCCCCACATTCAGGTTGTTTCACCTAAGATTTTACACAATTTTTGAAAATAGGCGTTTTGAGTTAGAAAGCGCTTTTTTCGGCCTAGCATTGTCAGCGGCGTATAGTACATCTGGATACAGGTGAGACGTGCTAACAAGCAGGCTAGTTAATCAATATTAAATGGTTAACTTTTTAACCATTACTGTTAGGCTCTTTCATTACTAAGAGACGTGTAGCCCACCGTAAGTAATATCCATATTAGTTTTTAGGGTTTCGAAAGCGTGGTTATCCTCGGCGCTGTGGCTCAACAAATTTTGGCCACATCGCGGAAAAAATACACGCGCTTTTGAGAAGCTTACAGGCAAGGCAACCTCTCCAGTGCACATAAGGCTTATGGTTTATGGGGGTTTAACGTCCCAAAGCGACTCAGGCTATGAGGGACGCCGTAGTGAAAGGCTCCGTAAATTTCGACCACCTGGGGTTCTTTAGCGTGCACTGACATCGCACAGTACGCGGGCCTATAGAATTTCGCCTCCATTGAAATTCGACCGCCGCCCAGAGCACATAACTAATCCAAATAGCCAAAATTAGTTGGGCCACAGCGCCGAGGGTAGCCGCGTTTTGAAAATTCTAAAAACTAATATCGATATTACTTACGGTGGGCTACACGCCTCTTAACGACTAAAGAGTCTATGAGTAATAGTTAAAAAGTTAACTATTCAATATTACATAACGCCTGCTTGTTAGCACGTGTTAGCTGCACTGTGATGTATTACACCGCTGACAATGCTATGCTGAAAACAGCGCTCAATTGTAACTGAAAAAGCCTATCTTTAAAAATTGTGTAAAGTCTTAGGTGAAACACCCTGTATAGTCTGATGCTAAAATAATTCTTACTTAATCACCCGAGGCGTAAAATTCTTAAACTTTATATAAAATAATACCAATATTCAAATGTAATAACTAAACACGAACTTGTTAATCTAGGACGCCAGGTTGAGTGAGCTGCACAGTTTTGAAAAATCTTGCCTGCAGAATTTCGTGTCTTTTCGACCGCTTTCTCATTCACCAAGGCTCACATTGCTATTTTGTTCCCCGCATAGAAAGGGCTACTCTGTTGGCCCTTATAACTTGATTGTTGTGGAGATGTCAAGTTAATACGGTAGCTTATTGAAAAGTTAGGGGTCGCTAAGCCCAAAAATGTCGCGTTTTGCCCCTCTCCAAAACCGAATAAAAAAAACTTGTCTTTTTGGCTTTATTACGCCCCTCCCCCTCCTCCCTCTCTTTAAATCCGCCTCTCGCTTCAAAGTTAGAGTCGGATAAACGCAGCGGTGCAGTATATACGTAATCGAACCCTTCAACTATCAAGTCCTCGCATACAAGGCGCAAACTGGGACGCAGTAAAATTCACCGAAATATGAAAATGATGGGCAGAAACACGTCAAGCAAGGCATGCTACATAGACGCGCAAAATCGTTTTTTTTTTTTTATAATGGACGACTTCGTGTTTGACGGGAGCTCTGGTATGGCTGAAGTAGGTGTGTCGGTTTCTTTTTCTTCTTTTGCAAGCACGAGAGTGCGTTGATTTGTTTACATGACGACATCATATGACAGGATTGAGTCAAAAGGAGCATAACTGAGACTTCGAAAGCCGTGATGAATCGATCGCGGCATGCACGCACGAGAACCCGAGAAATTGCGTAATTAATCGTCGGAGATGGTGGAGAAGTTTTCTGTACATTATTTCAGCATGAACCTTGCAGCAGCCTGAAAATTCCTGGCTTCCCTCCCCCCTGCGTAACAATTAGCGTCTGAAGGGTTTAAACAGCGCCACGCCCCATAAGAGGTTTCTTCAATACAGCCGCATCCGCCGCGGTAAGGAAACGGCTGAAACAGCAGATGCATTAATCTCAAAATGTTTCCAGAGTACTGCCGCAGATGCGGTTATCCAACTTCGGCGCCGAGGCCCAGACCACTTTGTATTTCTAGATAGGCGCTTCATAACTGCGTTTCATAACGGCGGTAATGATGTGAGGCAGCTGGAGCTGCGGCGGATGTGGCAACCCGCAGAAGCTCCGACGTGGAGCGAATACCTGAGCACAGGCGTGCGTGCTCGCCACGGAAATAGAATCTTCCGGAACACTTGGGAGCGCAGCATAAATTGACGTATAGTAACCGCGTAAAGAGCGCCGCTTCGCTGTCAGCGCTCGACCGGGGCTGTTCCTGTGGTGGTTCAGCGCCCTGCTTCGGCCTTTTTGTGCACTGGTCGGCGTGCGGAAGCCGGCCGAGCGCTTCGTGCTCGCGAGCCGCGGTATCTGTGCCTTCGGATCGCGACATGTAGTACGACGTATGTACGTTGTACATAGTACACGCGCCGGTACAGCGCACGCTTCCCTATGCCACGTGATTCGCCCGGCCTCGTTCATCTAGCCATCCCGTCTTCCTCGTATCGGATGGACCAAACTGCTGCCGGTGCGTCACGCAGAGGAGCCTTTTGTGGGTCGGCATTGGATTCACAGTCGCTCGCCCACGAGCCTGTTCCTCTTGAGCGCCCAAAACACACCGAGTGACCACTTACACACGCTCTTCTATAGGCGAGAGTGCTGCGCGTGAGGTGCTTGACAAGAATGGCAGGAGGCTTTCAATGGCGTATGCCATGACTGCAGATTACTCCCATTTGAGAACTGCACTCCAGGCACACGTCTTTAACAGTATACCCTCTACCCAAGTTGAAAGGTATTCGAGCACAAGCCTCGTTCGTTGCGCTTCCAAAGATGATGCTTCGGTAATGTGATCATTCTAACATTAGTTACAGTTAACTGGAACGCGGTTATAGCAGCGCACCTAGACGCGGACAGTCACAAAGAAAAGAGGAACACAGCGCTATATTCGTCTACCGTATACGTCCGCGCCTTTAAAACAAACTACAGCGATTCGGAACAAACTATCCCAACGAAGTACGACGCCTCGAAATACGTTTACTGAGTGGTCACGTGACGCCTGGAGACGTGGTGCATGTTTCCTCCGCATGCGCGCCATGATTCTTCCACGCGTTCCGTGCTGCGCACGAGATGAGCTGGGGAACTGTCCGTTGCAGTCTGGCGCAAGGGCCCGCTGCCGATCAGCCGATGCCTGCAGAGCGAATGCTGCGGGAAGCCGACTGTTTTTCGCCCAGTCCGAGACGCGTGGGAGGCAGTGCGCAACGAAGCCCGGGCCCGGCGTCGTTCGAGGCTGTGGGAAGAGGCGAGGTGCGCCTCATCCGGCATGTATGGAGGCGCCGCGTCCGGCCCGGTCGATGCATACAAAGCCGCCTTCGTCGGCAGGCAGCACGTAATTGCCTCGCTCACGCCAGGGGCCTCCTCCATCGCTCTTTTCCCCTTGTTTCGCTCGCCCTCTGTTTCCTTCCTGAAGTTTTTTTTTTTTTGTCTATCTATACTCAATGGATGCGCTCACACGTGCGTCTTGCGGAGCAAGGAGGCCGTTGCTTTTCTCGCGAGATCTGGATTTTAAAGAAATTTTTAATTGGTTTTTTGGGGGAAAGGAAATGGCGCAGTATCTGTCTCATATATCGTTGGACACCTGAACCGCGCCGTAAGGGAAGGAATAAAGGAGGGACTGAAAGAAGAAAGTAATAAGGAGGTGCCGTAGTAGAGGGCTCCGGAATAATTTCGACCACCTGGGGATCTTTAACGTGCACTGACATCGCACAGCACACGGGCGCCTTAGCATTTTCCCTCCATAAAAACGCAGCCGCCGCGGTCGGGTTCGAACCCGGGAACTCCGGATCAGTAGTCGAGCGCCCTAACCACTGAGCCACCGCGGCGGGACGGATTTTAAAGAAATAAAACTTACATTCCCGCGTTGACGGAGTCCATATCACTGTTGTGTGGCGCACAATGGAAGTAATAATGCACTCATGACCGACATGCGACCGTCTCGTCGGCCGCCATTCAGTTCCGGTGAAAAACTCGGCGCTTAAGCGCGGAGGTACTTATGGCATCAACAAATTGCTTAACGCGACGTGCGCTGCTCATCCAGTGATGCCTCAGTTTCTCAAAACACGACCGTGGAGGGAAGCTGAGAGACTCAGTTCCACGCGAACACTTGTGAGCGTTTGCGCAGTTCTGAATTGTGGGGTTTGACGTCCCAAAGCGACACGCAGGCTATGAGGGACGCCGTAGTCCGGATTAATTTCGACCACCTGGGGATCATTGACGTGCACTGACATCGCACAGCACACGGGCGCCTTAGCGTTTCGCCTCCATCGAAACGCGGCCGCCGTCCTCAAGCTCAGTAGACGAACGCTCTAACCACTGAGCCCCCACGGCGGGGTTTTTGCACAGTTGACAAAGAATTAGTTCTTAGTTCTAAGGCATCTGGAGGAATGGACACGCCGAAAGAGAGGTAATAAAGGCCGAAGACTCGCTCAGAGCTGCAAAATCTGACCTACAAAATGCTTCCTGCGTTCACACCAACTATATCCGACGGGCACAGAAAATCAATGGGACGTAGCGGACATTCGAAATTCCCGCGGTGATTTTGAGTGTTCAGCGCCACCCGGAACGTGATGGCTCGTATACAAACTCTGTATACACCAGTTGTAGACATAGCACCGCTACTGACATTTGGATATAATTGAAAAGACGTTTACTCAAGGCTGCGAAGTGCCTACGCCCCACCCCTCGCAAATGCGTGAAACAGGTAATTTATTTTTTGCGTAGCGGGCGACCACCATTTTTTTATTATTATTCGTTGACCCGTGTTTGTTATTTTTACTGCAATGCCGAAATGCCCGATTGCATAGGCTTATGCCCTGACGTTCAGGCTCATAATCCTCACACAGCGAGTTGCTGTAAACGAGTTGCATAATCCGAGTTACACAATCCTCACACAGCGAGTGAAGCTCCGCCCACATTCAGGACCGCAGCACAGAATTCCTGCACGACAAAAAAATAGTCCGTTGTTAGAAACATAGAGTTTCTTACTATTAACTAGAGGGAAAGCTGGCGTCCCGCCTATGGGAGTTTGCATGAAGCTTCCCCGAGACCACCTGTACCACCATGGGCGCTCTAAGCATCATGGGGCGGAGAGCTACCGACTGCAGAGTACAACTTTTGACCAAAAAATAATGAAAAGACAAACGTTGTTCGATAATCAAGAATGACCTAACATTCAATATCCTGTCTATAAATTGCAACAAACGAGCAGAAAAGCATATAAATGCAAAGTTTGCTCAAAATAAGCAATGGCTTGCTCTACTATTGGCCAAGTATTGCAGACCACAAAAGCCAATATTTTGTGCTTAACAGGCGCACTTTTAAAAAGAAATATATTAAAAAAAATGTTGTCGCTTCAACAATTTGATAGGTTTTTTCATGGCTTTTCGGAAAACGAAACCTTTTAGTGGCGCCGTCTGCTGCTGCGTTTTCGCTACTATGGTTTTTGCGCACTACGTTTACGCCGCAGTCGTCTGCGGGCGGGGCGCACGTGGATACGGAATGGGAGATATCAGTAACACTACTTTGTGTTTCTGAAAAAAAAACCGACTGTCCCGCATTAAGTAGCTCATCGCCCCAGGATGCTTTGCGCGCCCATGGTGGCTCAGGTGCAGCGCCGCCAGCTTCTCTCTAGTTTGTAGTAAGGAACGCTATGGTCAGAACTTTTCTTGTTACCTAAATAAGAAGCTAATCGCAAGAAAAAAAATTATAAGCTCTAGAATGTTGTTGCCATATGGCTTGCCAAATATAGTCAGACATTAAAAAACTAATTTCATTCACTGTTCTGATTGGCCAGCGCAGCAATACAGAACGCCGCAGGCCGTGGCTCATTGTTAGAAACTACTGATTTTTTTTTTTAAGGCTGTATCCTACTATAGTCGATATGGTGGCTTCTTAAGATGTCACGTTGAAGATGCCAACTGTACCAATTGTCTCCAACTTTGCACTTGCCCGTGAATCTTTAACATAGAGGAGAGAAGCTTTGGGGTCACTGGAACGCTAGGGTGAAGCTCACCGGCTAGAAGCTACCCCCCCCCCCCCCCCCCTCATCGTTTCTTTTTTTTTCTTGCTCAGAAGCCACTATACAGGAGCCTTCTTTTGTCTGATTCGCAGGTTTGTGGTTTGCCTCATTACCCGGGTTTAAGCTGCGTATCGGAGGCGTCATGGTCTCCGAGCGCTCGCACCACGGAAGCTTCTAGTCTGCGTCGCGCTGTATGCGCGACTCGATTAAGACTGTTTGCCGCGTGATTTAGGGCTGCCTGCGTTCCATATTCTCAACGCGCTTCGCTTCTAAAGGGCCGTCATATATGCTAAGGCACCACGCGTTGCAGCGGAGAGTGTTCTTTGCCCCCGTAGTCGTCGCGCGTCTCATGGCGACCAGGTTCTATTGTCTTTCCTCAGTACGACTACTCTAGACTTCCGGTTGCGACGGTCCTTCGCGTTCTTTGCTCTTGCGCTTTGTGTCCCAGATTCTTGCCTGACTTCGGATTCCGCGCAATCTTCCTTCCGTATCTTTATTTAGCGTATAGTCTATTAGTATGCACGTTTTGTCTTCCTGTACATTTCAGTGCACAGTACTTGTTTCTTTTTGTTTGTTTTTCTCTTTACCTGCATTCTCTTTACACTTCTTGCGCCGATGGTCCATGCGCCCCAGTTCTCCGGTGCGTCCTTTCTTTAGGTCTGTGCCGGACGCTTACAAATAATATTAGATTCGAGACGATGAGAGCTAACTGATATAACAGCGGTATAATTGCGCATAACAGCAAAATAACATCGGAAGAGAAAAAAATGGTGGTACGGATAGGTAAGGAACCCCACGCTTAGTTTCGCCTCGCCCACAGACCACACCGAATAAAAAAAAAAACGAGCCGAAAACACATGTGCGAGAATCTCCATGAGTTACACCAGGCGTCCGCGCAGTGACGCATGATAAAAACGCTAAATGTGTGAGGGGTGCATAGCAGGCAGCGTACGAGCCGCTAGAGTACAGGTAAAACTCGATTTAACGAAGTTAAGAGCCGTCAGTAATCATTTCGTTAATTCGGGAAATTCGTAAAATTGAGGAACCTCCAGCCTTTGAAATTTGCAATGTAGCCGCACCCAAAAACTGCCGCGGCATCGCATTTGCCGACAACTCCCGCCTGCGCGTATGAAAAGTCCGCGAAAGCGGCCCACATCGCTTGTGCGTGAAAGCGCCGTATGGCAAAACGGAATCGAAGCCATGGTGGGAAGCGCCGCCGACTGCCGAGTCCTTTGTTCCGTGCAGCGGCGCAGCTTGGTAAGACGGAATCGAAGCCACGGTGGCAAGCGCCGCCAACTGCCGAGTGTTTTGTTCCGTGCAGCGGCGCAGCTTGGCAAAACGGAATCGAAGCCACGGTGGGAAGCGCCGCCAACTACCGAGTGTTTTGTTCCGTGCAGCGGCGCAGCTTGGCAAAACGGAATCGAAGCCACGGCGGGAAACGCCACCGACTGCAGAGTCCTTTGTTCCGTGCAGCGGCGCAGCTTGCAGCCCCGTGAAAACAAAACCAGGGCCCTTGACTTCGGCGCCTAGATGTTACAGTTGGCACGCTGCCAACAAACTGCCAGACATCGTGGAGAAAACAAGTGAGAAATCACCTTTTTTTTTTTACTCATTTATACCGGATAAACTTCGTTAAATCGAGTTTAGCGACCATTGTTTTATTATTTTGTGTTGAGAACACTGAACCCATTGGTCACTGGCTGGGGGAATAAAAATTTGTTCGTTAGATAGGGAACTTTGCAAAATCGGGTTTTCGTTAGATCCAGCTTTAACTGTATAAGATTTCCGGCTGCGGCGGTCGTGTTTAGGCGGAGGCGAAATGGATAAAACGCTCGTGTATGCGCAATCTGAACGCTACCAGGGTCGAAATTAGTCCGGATTCGGCGTGACTCACTGCCCAGTAGAAGGCTAGGCACGTAGAAATCCGTTATTTCAATTTGGTCGTTGATATCTTTTTTTCGGCTACACCAAAAAAAAAAGGCAAAATATTAAAAGGGGTTACGACAACAGTAACTGACAGAAGAAGAAACAACTTAAAAGCTTAACCAGAAAACGCATGCAACTGCATTGCAGGCAGGTTGTTTGATCCAAATTAAAGGATGAACGATGTTTGAGGCATAAGCATTTTTGTCGCATTCCTGAAAGCAGCAAAACGCGAAAGATGCAAGCTGTGATTTCCTTTAATTAAAGGACGGTAATCACTTCTCTTGCGCCATGACGCAAAAACAAAATGCTGGTCCGTGTTGAGCACTTGAAATTTCTCGGTAAGTGTGAGGAAACTGGCTCGCAAGAAATGCGCTGCGCTGAAGTGTGCTGTTCGTCGGGCCACGCTTGACAAGCTCGGCGTCACTCCCGCCTGGAGGCGCCCCCGTGGGCGTGATCTTCTGCAGTGGCAAGGCGATATGTGGCTTGTCCAGACCGCGCTTATCTTTCTCGAGTAGCTTGCAACGCCGTTCACGTTTGCTCGTCTGTCCTCCATCCCATCCCGGCTGTTTTACCGGTGGTTATACGGAAGAGCGGCATGCGCATTTCTCACTTGCTCACAAGCATTTTACGCCGGATTGTGTTGCACAGCACCGCTCCCGCGTTATCGTTACCCCAACTGCTCCAACGACATGGAGGTTCATCTGCGCGCATTCGCGAATGGCCAGCGAGGCCCTTTCAGAAGCCGTGAAGGCGTTGCGGTGACTGTGCTCTACAACTGTGCTCTACATATTGAGGTAGTCTTTGTGGCAACCACTGACGATGATGATGGCATGATTTGATTTCAATGGCGCAAGGGAAGTTTGGCCAAACAGCGCCATGGCTATAGTGTTTGATCTACACGAGGTGGGGTCAGTGATCCATCTTCTCAAGCATTTCATATCAAAGAGTGCTGGGCTAGTGATATACCTGTAACCATTGGTAACCGCAGCAATGGCCTAGTCGTTTGAGCATCCGCCTCGCATGCGGGAGGTGCGGGGTTCGATCCCCACTGCCGCCGGGTACACACCAGTGATACAATGGGTACAAGCTTTCCCCTGGTCTGGTGTTTGGCTTCTTTAAGGTGAAATGCTTAAAGAGTCTTTGACCCCACCTCGAGTATATAAAAAAAAAACTTTGTGCCATGGCGCTCTTTGGCCGCAGATCTCCTTGCTCCGAAAAATTCATCATCATCATCGTAACCACTGGGAAACATTGATCTGAAGACAGACCTAACGAGAAAGATTTTTCTGCATCTCTCTCTTTGATTTACCTTCCCCGGAGTGGGGCTTTCCAACCGGACTGATACCCCTTATTATCAGGCGCTTATCTTTACTCCTCGAAGCGCAGATTCAAACGTTCAAGCACAAACACGAAAGACGTAGGCGAAGAGAGCGTGCGTTGGACGAGCGTTGACACTTTGGTTTTTTGTTCAGGAGGAACACGCGCAATATATCCCAATCCACGGGCAAGCGTACAAAAAAAGGCGACCGGACAACCGAAAGCACGTGTTGCTAAGTCGAATCAAAGATGAATACTTTATCATGAAGCGAGACAGAGAGCTTGCCCACGTACAGTTTTTTTTATTTATTATTTATTTATGTGGTAGAGTTCATATATCTCTCTTCACTGAGCGCAAGATACTTGTAAAGCTGCAAATGGGCCTGGTTTTTTTTAAAGCGAAATTTACTGCCACAGGGCATCAATGATGGGTGAAGGTGTGATGAATGATGTAGTAGACATTAAATGAATGGAAAAAGGTTACCGGATTTGATGACGTCCAGTAGAGAACGATGGTACGGTCCCTGCGTCCAGGCAATGTATGAAGCAGGGTTGCTTGGATAAAAACCTGCTACCATCAGGTGCCGGATCCTTGTAGGCTTGAGAGCTGGGCAGTCCCACAGTAAGTGATGAATGTCGGCCTCAATGTCCTCGTGTTTACATATCGGACACCCTGGCCGAGGAAACAATTCTCGGTTTTTCATGTTTGACTTCTTCAGTGCGCTACTCATGGTACGAACACCGGACGCAAAAACCACACGTGTCTGTATGCGTGTCTATATGTGTAGTTTTTGGGAGTGTAGGAAAAAAAGGTCCCCAGAAAAAAGGTCCCCAAGTTAAAAATGACCCAAAGAATGAATTCTTCCGGAACCCACTTGACAAAAAAAATTGCCCTCTAATTGGACTCTTCCTTGAATTTGAGAATAGACGTAAGCATGAAGTATTTTTTTTTTAGTCGCTTCCATGCCGACCGGTGGAATCGCTGTAGCTTAGAATATTGCAGCTTGGCAAGGAGAAACGCAATCTAAGCCTTGAGAGCACAGCGAAGAAATGCGGCAGGGCGCAAAAAATGCACCAAATTCAACAAAAGATTGAAACTGAAACCATAAAAGATGGTGTAAGCTAAAATCAGTAAAATGTGACAACAGTAAAAGGAAATGAGTTCCTGGGTGAAAGAATACCGAGTAACGAAATAAAAATCTGAAGATATAAAAAAGAAATGACGAAGGAAGCCAACAAAACACGGCTAAAAGATGAAGTAACGTGAGTAAACTGAAGTAGAAAAACATGAAAAAGAATGAAGTTAAAACCGGATCGTTTGCCCAATGGCATGCAAGAAATCTTCCATTTTGGTCGTCCCGGCTGTGTAGTTTGCACATAAGTTCTGAAGACGCTGCTGCATAGCCATGAGCGCGGATTTGTTTCTCTTCTTTGGGTGTGCATAGACTTGACACTGGGCCATCTTGATGCCCACCGTGGCTTCTTCCGATCGCAAGGCGTCAATGGTCTTCCACATGGTTGGGCGGCTGTGGCCCACCATGCTTCCCAGTCTTCTATTCCAAGATTCCGCATGATTGTTGGTCCTGCGTTCCACCATCAAGAGTTGCCGTCTGTGCGATTCCACATTGCAGGGGGCTAAGTGGGAGGCGTTCGCCGCAAGGTTACCATGTTGTTGGCTCTGTTTACCCGCCTGTACGGGGTATCGCAGTAGCCTACTATTCCTTGGACAGCTTCTGGCATTGGGCCTTTCAGTACTGTCATTCCACCCTCTACGACGTCAAGCGGCAGGAAAGCAAGGGCGTCCAGAGGATTCCCATGAAAGTACGGAAGTTCTTGGTGTTGCCTATAAAGATTCACCAAACCGAGCTCTTGAATTTTTCGCCAGATGCTTTGGCACAGATGGAAGAAGCATGCCTTTATTGTAACGCCTTCACCAAAGCGTGCGTTGAAAGCATTCGTGGTCGCCCTGTCAAAGTCGCGCATAACGAGATCCAGGTATACAGCCAATCCAAGGAGTTCCCGCTGGTCACTCCGCACAGCTCTTGATTTTTCCTTAACATGAAGCCGTATGCAAATGACACAACGCCCTCGCCGAGTGGTACAAGAATGAAGTGTAGCCGCGGGAATCCCTCCGGTGCGAGAAAAACCATGTGCACCTCTCGACTAGCAACTTCAAGCAAGTTGTGCCGGCGTTTGATCAGACGTTTTGTGACACTCGTTTGGGGGCATTTTTTGCTATTTCGTAAATAGGGCTGTTTTTTCCGAAGACGTTTCTTCAGGGAACGTATCTTCCGGGGATGTTTTTTCCGGAACCCGGCTTTTGCGTCCGGCGTGGTTCGTGCCCATGAGTATCGCACTAATCACGCATGGGCAGTATCGAAGATACATATATCTTCGATGCTAACTTTCTATACATTTTGTGTGCTGGTATTAAGCATCCCTTGCGAAAAATGAAAGTATAGGAGTATCGGTATCGAAAATACACCTTTAGATCATGGTGTATTGTAACAATACTCGATACTAAAAAAAAAACGTGTGCCGCAAATTTTGAGGCTGCTGTGAGTCATACTTTGGGCTGGCGGCGTTCACTCAGGCTCTGATTCACGGAAAAAAAGGAATGGAGTAGAATTAGCAAGGGACGATGCCAATGCCTTTGGCCCGGTCAGTCTTCTCTCTTCTTGATTCGTTGTTTGACAGATAGATGACGTATATGTTGCGCTTCTACGCACTCAGTGACAGAAGCGACGAGAAGACAGGTAGAAACAACACCCCTTTACCTCTATTTCAAGTTGCAGTGGTTGCCAGCAGATATTGAAGACTTTCACTGTCAAGATCATGAGTTCGCAAAACATCTGTTCTTGACTTTGTCAGGGTTCTAAAGGTCACGCACTCATCACACTCAGGTCAAGGGGTCACCAGTGCCGTGAGCGGCAAATGCATCAGCCGACACATTCTCGAGAAAAGCTATTAAGCTTCTTAACTATACCTCCAGGATTCTCGAGTCGACGTGGATACGCTTCACTCTTACCAGTTGATGGAAGGCACCTTCACAAAACACAACACGGCAAATTTCTCGGCTTCTCCTGCATGCAGACGCGTTTTTTAAAATTTGTTTCGCTTATAGCACGGCCACATCGCGGGGCTCTTTCGAACCGGTGGTTTGAGTGAATGCTGTTACTTGATGCCGTTAAGTAAAGGTAACATCTAAATAACAAACACTAGCAAGATATGTCTTGCCGAATAAAAACTTTCAGCCATCTTGTTTTCTGTTGTCTTCGTTATAGCTTTTAACATAGAATGTTCAACTTCACACGAATGTTAAACACAATGCTTGGGAAATGGCATTTCGGCCTTCCTAGGCGCACAGAGCTTGCACCTTTTAGCGCAGGGCAAGGACGCAAGCAACCTGGTGAATATTGCAGTAAGAAACTAAAAGCATCAGAAAATGCTTAAAGTTTATTCGTGTGTAGTCTAACTGCTCACAGACCGGTTGACAGCAACATAATTAGCTTAAAACAAAGATTTTGCAAGGCTGTTAATGGAAGTATTCATTTCAGCGTCTACATGGCTTCAGTCCAATGCTAAACTTCTAGCGAAGCCAACTGCGCAGACGACAGAATTTAAAGAAATTGGCGCTTAAAGAAGTCCATGCGGTCGGATTCATTTAAGCCCTTTCAAAAACATTGCGATATATCGAATACACTAAAGATTCCAGAAACCGTGAATAAATTTCTTAGCTTAGCTTATCATATTGTCAGCTTTATTAACACTGGATTTTGGATGTATCGAAGTATCGTCGATGCAGTATCGGGTATGAGCATAGGAAATCAATTTTGGTTCTGTGCGTTGTATGGGCATCGGAAATACTATTTTTGACGGTATCGGCTATCGGTATCGAAGATACTTTTTTGAAGTATCGTGCCCAGCCCTGGCACGAACGAAGTCAGGATGTTTGACCAATATGTCACTTTTTTTCAAACAAAGGGAGGCGTGATTTGCATGCTCTGCAACAGTCAGCTGAATGCGTGAACCGGCTTGAATGCAAGGAGCTCTCATGTTCTCTTAGTTGCGTGTTTACACACCTCCCCGTTTGACATTCATATCCTTGTGCGCATGAAAGCTGGATCGTATAAAAAAAAACATGATGACGTGGACGTACATGCACGTGGTACGTGAACATATATCACCAACTCGCCCGTATCTCTATTGTGCAGAGTTAAAGGCTAAGTCGCAACGCTTCTTGCTTCATTAAGAAACTTAATATCATTACGAACCGAAAATGCATCCTCCACAAGCCCCTCCCTGTCTAGACGAGTCTTGTGCACCGTCTGCCGATGGATGGTTTAATATATTTTTATTTGTTTTGAAAATCTCTACCGCGGCCCGAAAGGGCGACAAGTCCGGACAACTGCTGCCTTTCTTTTTTTTCCCTACCTCCCAAGGTGTCGTTCAACGGGTTTATCGTCGAAGAAAATAAGATAAACAGAAAATACTATATAAAAAAATGGAAGGGGGGGGGGTGGACTGGGGTGGAGTGCATTTGGCAAGTACTCTGAGACCATGCATAGCGGCTTTCTATAGTAATCCTCAATAGGAGAGTATGTATAACAGTTATATATTACCAGCATTCAGCTATGAGGCGGAAACCTGGTGGCCAATGAAAAGGCTTGAACATAAAATGAGGGTAGCGCAGCCAGCTATAGAAAGAAAAATGATAGGTGTAACACTGAGAGGTAGGAAAAAGGGTACAGTCGGTCAGGGAACAAACGCGAGTTAATGTTGCACTTGCTGAAATCAAGAAGAAGAAATGAGCATGGGCAGGGCAGGTAATGCGAAGGCAAGATAACCGATGGTCATTAAGAGCAAAGGACTGGATTCCAAGAGAAGGCAAGCGTAGCAGGGGGCGGCAGAAAGTTGGCCAGATGAGATTACGAAGTTTCGGAGATAGCGTCGCCCGAGCCGTCACAGGACAGGGTTAATTGAAGGGATACGTTAGACTGATAATAACACGATGACAATCTGGCGGGGATAACACGCCTTCCGTGAGGAGAGTCCAGAAGGAGAGATGCATGAAGGACAAGGTGCTTGAAGAGAACGGTGTGGCCCCTAGATTATGAGCATGCTCCCTTCTGCATGGCAAAACTGATATGAAAACTAGAGCCCTATAGCTTGACGCTCTCTTGCTTCCTAAGGTTCTTAGTCGCCTAAATTCGACGTATCAGATTCAGCCTTCTTTGTAAGATCAAAATATGTTCCAAAGGTTGACGTTTCCAATCCATTCACGTCTTTGTACGGAAGCCGCTAGCGGAATAGCGCAGCATTGCGCAACTTAGCATGGATTCATGATACAAACGATGGTTTCTGTGCATGCATAAACTCTGAACACTGCTGCAGATGGGGAAAAAAGTTTGCTAGTTTACGTGTAAGTGCAGACAACTTATACTTGCTTATGTAAACAATGACGCAAGACCGATGTCTTCAAATGCCCGCGAGTCAGACCTCCCCCCCTCCCCCCACCCCCCATCCCTCTGCTTCGGCCCCTGTGGACTCGTCGATCCATGTCATCCGAGCCGCTGCCCGCCGTCCTGGGCTGGCCTTGCACGTTGTTTGTTCGAGAAACCACAACAAATCTTGCCTCAACTAGGAGAGGCAGTCCCCATGAATTTTCGAGGCTTCTTTGCGGAGGAGCTCCTTGAAAGGAATCTCGGTCACGAGTGTGCAAAGCAGCTTTGCTCTCTCTAGCAGTGGCGCCGGAGGCGGCGTGTTCCTGGCCTCCTACTGAAGGCCAGAAAGATCGCGAACTCGCAGGAGAGATTGCACATATCTCAGAATTTGGTCTTGAGCTAGCTAGTTGGTACACGCTTAGCGCAGGATGGAGTATGCATGCACTAAAGGACGGAGAGCTCAGGAAGAGAGCGCGCACACGCACGCACACGCGCACATGCATGAAGGAAGCAACAGTCACACCGAGACCAAGCAGCATAGGGGAATGTTTCTCTTTTTTATAATTTGCGGGCTTCAGCAGTGGGATATTAACGGTGTAAATACTTTATCGCTGAAAGATAATTGATTCGAAAGCAGAAGAAAAAACAACCACATGCCGCCGGTGGGATCCGAACCCACGACCTTCGAATTTCGCGTCAGGCGGTGCTCTACCAACTGAGCTGCGGTGGCGGCGGTTCAGACTTGTGCTTTAGAGGGTATTTATGTTGCATGTTACCTAACCTTGAGAGTTCACCAGCGCCACCCTCGTCCATAGCGGCGGACATAATACGTGAGATACTGTCATGTCGCCATATTCTTCTATTCAGTTTTTCCTGTCATTTAGCCGACTTCATTTTTTACACTTTGCCTTTTCCTGTTGTTCCCTCCTTAACTATATACACTCGCGCACGCGTTCACCTATTTGCGCCCTTGCCAAGGGGATCTCTTAACCCCCCCCCCCCCCCCTCCCTCTCAATCCTCTCTTCTGTTCCGAGCGTCTTCTGCCCATTTCCTCTTCTTCACTCTCTGCCCTCTTTCTACATGGCCTCCTTCCTACGCGTTGTCATTGTCTGGCTGCCATTAGTTTTCATTAGGCGGCGTTCACCTCAAGGTACACGGCGCGCCTCTGTCGTCGCCTCCGGGTGTTTCCAATGTTCTCTTTCTGTCCCCGGCATCATTGTTCCTTTAGACTTTAGGCGACGCGCCGCAATCTTTGCTGTGTATGGCTGCACGAGCACGAGTTGCGGCTGGGCGGTCAGAGAAAGGCCGGAGCAGTCTGTGCTCTCTGTCTCTCGCTTCTGGTCTAAGTTGGCTTTTGTACGAACTTCTTTGCACGTTTCTTTTTCTTCGCCATCGACATCGAGGCCCTCTGAGCATCGCGCAGCTCACCCCTTCACCAACTACGCACTGTAGGCAACGTTGGCAGGCACGGCGAATGCGAGACACGAACGCAATATGGTTTACTCGGGGCGCCGTTAACGACCTTTGCAGTAAAGTACGGCGAAGCCGATGCGCTAAGGCTAAGCCCGTGGCCCGCGCTAAAGCAATCGTTCGCGGCTCTTTTTGTCCAAAAGTGTGGGCTGTGTTCTGCAGCCGGGCAATGCCGTCTCCACCATTTCCCTCTTTCTCTCTTGCTGCAGAGCACCACGAGCCCCGACGAAACTTGCCGGTTACAGTACATACCTATCGGAACGAGTAAAACCTCGAATAGCTACTCTCGTCAAACGTAACCTCACTGTCCTCCAACACAATTTAGATCCAACTTTCCCCGAATACGTTTTCTTAGAAATATTACCCCGACCCTCGCGTAAACGTTGCACTAGTCTGTTTATAATTAATGTCTACAGCCCTCCCCGAGCTCATAAGGATATTTTCGGTCCGCTTTTCCTCAAAGCCCAGCAGCTGGCGCAGGGGCAACCCCTCCTCATTCTCGGTGACTTTAATGCGCATCACCGCGCTTGGGGCTACCACTATGACTCCGCTAAAGGTCGACGCCTTTGGAATGACTGGCATATGAACCAGCTGACTCTTATCACGGACGTGTCCTACCCCACTAGACACGGTACAGGCCTACATCGTGATACAACGCCGGATCTGGCCTTTACGACCTCCGGAGTTAAAGCGACTTGGTGTCACACTCACGAAAACTTTGGGAGTGATCACTTCATACTCGAAATCGTAATACACGAGCCCACCAGGCAATGTACGCGGCCAGCTCAGGTGATTGACTGGGACTCCTTCCGGAAGCACAGGAACCAGCAGGACATACCTCCCGCTATAACTGATATCAAGGCGTGGACAACCGAAATTGTCAAACAAGTGGCCGACGCCACTCAAACCGTCGAGTTAGAGGACAGTATCCCGCACTGCGACCGCTACTACGCCCATCTGTGGGAGCGCAAGAAGTCGCTCGAAGCTCTACTTGCCACTCGGAAATGGGACCGCAATATCCGACGTAGACTGGCGCGCGCACATACGAATATCGAGAAATATGCAATAGAACTCACTCGACAGAGCTGGCACAACATATGTGACCAGATGAACAACACTCCAAACGCTCGTAAGACGTGGAACCTCCTTCGACATTTACTCGACCCAGAAGGAGGCAAGCTCCAAACACGCCAACAGCTCGAGCGAATCTTCCACCAGTATCCTGGCACGTCTGACGAGCTTAAACAAGAGCTTATGAATACTTACATCCACCCTGAACCAACAACCAACCTCCCTTTCTATCAGGGCGCGGAAAATCTCTGTCTAGACGCTCCGATCACTTTAGCGGAGGTCCGAGCAGAACTCAATCGCCTCAAGACGACTTCGGCGGCCGGTCCTGACCGCATTTCAAATAAAATGCTTAGGAATCTAGACGACGCATCCATTCATGCTCTTACCGACTATTTTCAAGAATGTTGGGCCAGCGGTACCATCCCTCAAGAGTGGAAATGCGCCAATCTAGTCCTCATCCCCAAGCCAGGCAAACCACCAACCTTGGCCAACCTCCGTCCCATCTCTCTCACGTCCTGCGTTGGGAAGCTGATGGAACACGTTATCCAGACCAGACTCTCACGATACCTTGAAGACAACCATCTTCTACCAGACACTATGTTCGGCTTCCGCCCTCATTTAGCAGCCCCGGACATTATGCTTCTTCTCCATCATCAGGTAGTCATGAGACGTACACTAGACACAAAAGTCATCGTCGGCCTCGATGTTGCCAAGGCATTCGATAACGTCCTCCATGAAGCGATTCTTCAACAACTTCAAGCTCTCGGTGTCGGACATCGCATGTATGCGTACATCCGAAACTTTCTCACCGACCGCACAGTGCAACTTAAAGCCGGCACGGGAGATCCTTCCATCATCTCTCCGGGAAACCGTGGCACGCCGCAAGGCGCCGTACTTTCGCCGATGCTTTTTAACGTCGCACTGATAGGCCTGCCGAAGCTACTGGCCGACATCCCCCACCTGCATCACAGCATTTATGCTGACGACCTCACACTTTGGATCACGCGCGGCAGTGACGGCCAGATTGAAGAGACTTTACAGACCGCGATCGAACGGATCGGAGATTATCTAAGTACAGTTGGCCACACGTGCTCGGCGACAAAGTCCGAGTATATCATCATTCCTTCCCCGGGACGACGCCCTTCAAAGATACTTCCGGACATCAACCTCCAGGTGCAAGGAAACCCGATTCCTCGAACAGACAACATCAGGATCCTGGGCTTGCATCTACAGGCCAACGGCAGCAACAACATCACGATCCAACGCATCGACCAGTCGGTTGTGCAGATCGGACGCCTCCTTAAGCGAATCTCCAACAAGCATCATGGCATGCGAGAGTCCAACCTCCTGCGCCTCGTTCAAGCTTTCGTCTGCTCCCGCATCACCTACTCTGGACCCTACTTACGTCTCACTCGTGCCGAAAGCGAACGGCTAGACGCGTCCCTTCGAAAAGCATACAAGACGGCCCTAGGTCTTCCCATGTCCACAGCTACCCATAAGCTCATGGCTCTCGGAATCTCCAATACCGTGAGCGAACTGATCGAAGCAACCCTCACCGCCCAGTATGAGCGGCTCTCACTCACACACGCTGGCCGAGCGGTACTGCAGCAAGTTGGGATCTCCCCGCCGAGATCGGCCCCAAGTTACGCTGAACTTACATCGGAATATCGCCTAAATCTCCGCATTCCTCCCATTCCCAAACGGATGCACCCGGAACACCACGCCGAGAGACGGGCCGACCGGGCTCGTCAGTTCGAGAAACGCTTCAGCGGACGTCCGGACGTCACGTATACGGACGCCTCTTACCATCCATCGAGGCCAGCGATGGTGGCGGTAGCTCTCGCCCCTCACCGCAGCTGGTACACAGCCTGCAGCATTCGCAATGCAGAAACAGTCACCGCAGCTGAGGAGGTTGCCATTGCGCTCGCGCTAGCCGACCCTAATACCAAAGTCGTCATCAGTGACTCTCAACAGGCTATTCGCAATTACGATGCTGGCCGTATCTCTTGCCAGGCGTTACACATTCTACGTTCTACAGCACCCTCTTCCACATCTCGCTTACTTCTTTGGGCTCCAGCCCACGAGTCGCTCAGCGGAAACGCCCAGGCACACACTCTCGCTCGAGATCTCAGCTGCCGAGCCGAGAGTATGATCAGCCACCCTGCTTCCGCTGACACTAATATCCCACGCGCTTCACTATCTCTACTCACCACTTACACGGACATACTCCAGCACTACAGACTCCAAAGGTGCACATATCCTCCCGCACACCGCGATCTAACAAGGCGCGAGGCCGTCCAATGGCGCAAACTACAAACTGGCAGCTTCCCACACCCCCTCTTCTACAGCAGGATCTTTCCGGAACAGATAGCCCCCATGTGTAAACACTGCTCAACTCCGGCCACACTCATACACATGGTGTGGACTTGTCCACATTACAACAGAGACAACGCAAACACCCCAGAGACGTGGGAGTCTCTCCTGTGTACTTCCAAGCCAGCAGACCAACGCTGGCTTATCCAGCGCGCGGTGGAGGCCGCGGCATCCCAAAGGATCCCCGCCGACCTCCTCTAAGTCAGCGCAACCGGTCCTTTGACTGGTCCCCTGTTTTTGGGCGCAATAAAAGAGTTTACCTACCTACCCCGGCGCTACTTCTTCTTGGACAGGTGACTTTTCCTGTCATTGCAATTACAAAGGGGCATATGCACTCCTTCGCCTGGCTTGCTTTTTTTTTCTTTGTCCTAGTAAATGCATGCTCGCCTCAGGAGTGAGAGCTGACCCGTGCAGAGTATGTTGCACTGTGCGTTGTACGCATTTCCTTCTTCCTCGCTGGCATTGTGAATCCCGTATAGACTTTACAAGCAGATGAGACTCCATCCAAGTGAATGCTATAAATGCTATGCCAGTAAATTGACAACTGGCCAAATTCCGTAATACCCCTGTCACACGGGACGTTGAATGTCATTCGCAGCGAATGACATTACGTTTGAATGGCGTTTTTTTCGCTGCTACACGGGCACAGTCATTGACATTCACAGCTAACGACATTAGCCCATTGAATGAGTTTCCCGAACTCATGCACGCGCGACCTGTGTAATCTCGACGACAGCGGCTTGGCGAAAAATTACAAAACTGATTAGCGAAAACAAAACGTATTCAAAGAAAACTTTATTTTAATTGCTGCAATGAACTTTTGAATCATTTTTTGACGTAAAATAAGGTATTTGAAGCGATTTGCGCAACTACACTCTTGTTCCCAGTTGCCGCCAGTTACTGTAGAGACGGCCGCGTTTGTTTACAAACCGTCCTCCATCTTGCCTGAGTAGCGTGGTCGTCACTCCATTTGCCTTCAGTGCTCGCAATGGAAAACAACTCTGCAGCTTCGCCAGCCCAGCAGAAGGCGTGTTGGACTGACGACGAAACGTCAAGAATTCGGCACCAATTTCGCAGCCCTCCATTGTGCCGACAGCGGGAGGAAGTGCGGGCGGCATGTACGGGAGGGATCGTGAGCGGCTTTGAGCCTGTCTTGCTTTGGATATTTCAGTGGATTGCTTGTTGACTATTGCTGCCGCAAGGCGTTGCAAAAAATTTTTAAAGAGTGTATTAATGTGTAACAGTGTGATACTAGCAATAAACATAAAATATGTGTATGAAAAACATGATTTGTAACGTTCTGCTGTCATAGCAGTTAGCCGATGGACATCGCCATCATTTGCAAATGCCATTTTGTGTACCCGTGTAGAACGGAAACGCCAGCAGGCAATGACATTCGTTGTGAATGTCATTCGCTGCGAATGACATTAAACGTCCCGTGTGACAGGGGTATAAGTCAGCTTCCTGGCAAAGATTTTTCCGCGCAAGAAGTCTCGTTCGCTGACTGCGTTTTCACCCCCTGCTCTGCACACAAAACGGAAGAGCACGAGGGGCGAGTGCGCTCTCTTTGAAGCTCGTGTAGCAAGAATGGCCTCGCTGGTTCTTTTTTTAAAACCTATTTGGATATATAAGCTAGAGGCAGGTGTTGATGAGGGGAACACACAGTTGTGCCCTTTCAGCAAGTGCCCTCAGCGCGATGTCGAAAGCAGGTGGCAACCGGCAGGGGTTCACGCAGATTAAGGGGCATCTCCACCTCAGGTTTTCAAAAAAAAAATGCAATAGGGGACCGCAGCTTCGCTGGGGGGCGCTGCAGGCGCCAGTGAAAAGCGCCCTCTCAGGCCAACTCCTCACAATTGACCGGGCAGACCGGCCCCCCCTCCCATTGAGTAGCTGCGCGAGTAGCGCGCTTCCTCTTCAAAAAGGCCAGTTCTGCACGTGCTTTCCACGCTTTGGCCTACCTACAAATGTGTTTGCGCAGTCGCGTGCTTTCTTCCTCGTGCTTGAACGCTCACGAGCTTTACATGATTAGGAAAATGTTCAGGTGCGATAGAAAGAAATGCGAACAGCGCGGCACAACGCGCTGCGCAGTTGGAATTTATCTTCAATGCGCTTGTACCTGGGTGGTAACAAAAAGATGCTAGAGCAGTACATTATTATATCGTGGATGCCTCTAGAGCATTTGTGCTGCGAGGCATGCGTAATCGTGACGGAAATAAATTGCAACAGCGGAGGGCGTAGGCGCCGCACTGTTCGCATTTCTTTCTATCGCGACAGTATACTCTGGGATGTAGCTTCTACGGAATAGTGAAATTTTTTTTTCGCAGCGCAAACTTGAAAAAAGGAGTACAGTCAGTGATCAGGTCCACTCCGTAGAGTAGATTGTTGATGAAGACGCCTTTACCGTAACGGCGAAATGTGTGTCGCAAGTAAATGACAGGATCATTTAAGATGTGGAATTCTAAGTAAATACCTTTTCCTTTTTGGCACGGTCATTTTCGCAAAGTACTTAATTTTGTTGGGTGGCTGAGCAGTTCGGTGCACGCAACTCTGTTGGCCAAATAGTTGAGATTTCGTTACGTTCTTCGCGGCACAATAGTAATGAATACAATTTTTATTTCAACATAAAATGAAATGCCTATAAGGCGATACGCGAGGCTGAACAGAAAAACGAAAACACGCACGAAATGCGCCTACCAGCTGCTCGCATATGGCTAACGGAAAGGGGCTCTAGTTTGGTCAATCACTATCATTGAGATGAACGGTTGGTATATTTATTTTAATGCCGATCACAGCGCACGCGCATCCCCAAAACAATGTATGTGCAGAGCCATCGCTCATATGCAAATGCTCATTCATGTGCAAGCAAACATTTTGATTGCTTGTATTTTTAGAAATTTCTTACATGTAGTAAAGTAACTTCGGAAATTCAGCCTGGCGTCACACGTCGGAACAATGAGGCGGTCACTGACCTTGCCTCACACGCATCTGCATAAAGCAGCTGTCGATGTCAGTCTCCAAAATAATTTTTTTTTTTGCATTACCTGACCGGCGGAGGGCTCTCCTAGCAAAATTAAAAAGGAGTTTCGTTAGCGCGGCTCAACAATTCCAGACAAAAGCATTTTTGAACAGTAAAGAGTGTATGAACGGATTTTTTTCATATATTGGAAGATTTGACTATACCAATCTCCTGTCTACAGGCTTGCATTTTGTTTTGCTATCGTCAACTACTCGATGCGGGTGATGGAAAAATTTTAAAATACTTTGCTACACATTGAAAAGATGGACCATTACCTTCAATATTTCCATTACAGTACCTTACAATTTACCAATATTAAAAAAATTTGCCCAAGAATGTAGGACATGTCCAGGAAATCTGTAGAATTCCACGGGCAGCTCTTGGCCCTTGGTGGTCAGAGAACTATTGTAGCAGTCCTCGACACAACAATAAGTTTCTCCACTCCTTGAACGTCGCGGAATTCCAGCCATGACTCACAACGAGCGGCAACCCCTATATTGTGCACTTGAGAGCAGGACAGCACATGCTCACAATGAAAGCGAGTGTGCCAGTGGTGCGAGCAGCACGCGTACCAGTCGAGACGTTGCTCGCTCAATGCGCTCCGCCGGCGACGTGACCAGACAGAAGTTCGGAAATTACCGCCAGGGGAGAGGCGGCGCTGGTGCAGCGGGGGCAAACTTTAGCTGCGCTTCCCTATGGAGGGCTCCTGGCGCATCGCTCCTCGCGCTCTCCCCTTTTGCATGGCGTGCAGAGCAGGGGGCGCGAACGGAGTCTGTGAACGACTTTTTTTGTGCGGGAAACACCTTTGCGGGAAAGCTGACCTGGCGTATTTTGCAACTCGTTTATTATGGACAGATCGCCACCGTTAAAATCTGACCTTCTGTGGATGAAGTGACGTGTTGGTCGCAGCGATATCTAGCGGTCCCCGACTCCGTAATTTGCTCGAACAAATCGTACGCACCGCCGACGCTTATGCATTTCTTTTCAGCCGTCTGCAACTGCAGTGCAATAAAGATTTAGGCGAGAAAACGTTAGCTATCGCCCGTAATGTGGCTGATTTGTGTAATCGTACCTTGGCGCCAGCAGTCGAGGTATTTACGCTCACTTTATTCCTCCCTTGCAATGCACGTGTCGCGTGCAGTTCAACACATACCAGCTATAACAATTCTTGTCTTCTTGTCTTAGAGATTTCATTTTTGTTAAAAGTCACATCGAAGTTAGCCTCTAATCCAAAGTGCGTGCTTGCTTCGATGTAAGCTCTTTTCCGCACCTGTAGCTGCTGCGTGAGGCTATATCACGGACCAACACGGTCCACCGAGAAAATTTGAAGAAAATGCCTCCTTGAGGCCTTTAGGGTATGTGAACAAATAAAATTCGAGCTCTGCATATATATAGAGCGGGGTGTGGGCCTAGAAAAAATTATATAAAATATAGCAAATTACGAGCCAGAAGGTGCGTAACTATAACTCGATTTGTTCACCGGCATGATTTTTCAATTAGGCATTACTTATCAGAATGACTTAAATAGAAGCCTAGAACCTACGCTGTAAGCCAGCTTAAACCAGAGTAACTGCAATATCATTTAGAGCGAAACGTTACCCGGCAGTATTATCCCGGACACGGGGTGATTTCTTTTTCTTGTAATGCTGGCTGGCACCTTTCAGAAGCAAAGTTGTGAAAGTGAGGTCGTGTATAAGGCGCCGCGACGTCTTACGAGACGAGAAAACCCAGCAACCTGTAGCTTTCTTTGCGAGCTGTGTATCTTTAATACCAAACACGTTTACAGTGCTTGTGGAAAGTAAATTTGCAGCACAGCATGCATTTTCTGGTACGCAGGGATCAATGGGTGTACGGCATTCGTCTCCTGAGCACAAGTTCACGGGTTCGACTCCCGCCAACGGCGGCCGCGTTTCAATGAGAGCGGAATGAAGGAGACCTGAGTGGCGCGATATCTGTGCTCGGCAAACAACCCGAAGATATAGAAATCGAAGCGAAGCCATTCCATTCATTACGTTGCGTTCCGAATTACGGCTGTGGGCTCTGGTACGCACAGAGCCAGAGCTCCCCTGATTCTTGTGTGCCGTGGTGCAGCGACTTGATTAGTGACTTTGTTACCGTAGCAGCAGCGAAGGAGTAACATTCGGATAGCTGCTATTATGGTGAGCCGAGAAAGACTGTCCTAGCGCAGCCGAGCGCTGTTACAGCCGACCGCACCAGTGGGGCAGGGGGAGACGAACAGGTGCCCCAAAAGTAAAACGGCCGGAACACGCGTGTGTGGAAAAATTGGGCTGCTTCGCCCGCGCCGCTAATGAGGTGGACATCAGAAGCATAGTATTCTGGTCAGCCAGACGTGCACATATTTGCTGTATGCATGCGTATCCGCTGCTAGAGGTCTCCGCAATTCAAGTTGTTCACCGCTCTCCTGCTCGCTTTTATTTTGGGGGCATCTGTACACTGCGTATGTTAAGAACCCACGGTCGCAGTGCTGACAAAGATGTAGATTGCAGATTGTGGGGTATAAACGTCCCGAAGCGGCGCATATTGGCCAAGAGAGACGCCATGAGTGAGGGGCCACGGATTAATTTCGACCATCTGGGGGGGTTCTGGGAGGTTCGCTGACATCGCACAGCACACGGATGTTTTTGTATTACGCCCCCATCGAAATGGTCAAATGTTTAGGGGAATCCCCCAATGTAGAGTAGATTTGTAATAAGGCAGTAATTACTCATTGACTGCGCTCGGGTGGATGTCAATAAGTAATTACTGCCTTATTACAAATCTACTCCGCCTTGGGGGATTCCCCTAAACATTTGACCAACAATGTTAGCACTTCGAGTTATTGATCAATTCGCTCTCGCCCTACCATAAGCTAGCCGTCCCGGTTAGCTCAATTGGTAGAGCGACTGCTCTGGTGAAGCGGCGGTTCCGGGTTCGAACCCCGGAGCAGGACTAATTTTTCTTTCACTGCGAAGTTTCTGATAAAGTTGTACAGCTTTCCTTTGTAGCCTTTGGCTGCGCTCGGGTGGATGTCAATAAGTAATTACTGCCTTATTACACCATCGAAATACGGCCGTCGGCGCCGGGATCGAATTCGTGACCTTGGTTCACCAACCAAGCGCCGAAGCCACTAAGCCTCCGCGGCGGGTTGCAGTACTGAAAAAAAAAATCGCAACAAATGCCGTCCATTCCTTGCTCCCACAGCAGCGCTAAGCCTTGTTGCCCACATCAAGAACGTGTTTCGTTATCGATAAGCGAAGACATTCGAGTAGCTGTAAATCTTTCTCGTTTTCATGAATTTCCGCGCACAGTTCCTGTTTTGTTTCCGAAACACATGAGAGGAATTCGAAAAAAAAAAACCGTCAAAGGTACGGAAGCCACGCGTCTTTTGACGAGCCCCTGCCCCTTTCTGCAGGCTCACACGAGGGTGTTTTGTATGCCGACTGGCTGTCCAGGCTCCCATATCCGCAGCAGCAAATCGCTGCCATTTCGGAGCCGAAACTCTGCTGGGAGCCCCAGAGAAATAAAAAGGGCGCGGGCACTTGTCGACTGCTGGGTCATCGCGGCCTCTTGGCTGGCGCCAGTAACGATTGCATCCTCTAAGATCGTCGCGCGCGCGAGGAAAAAGGAGGTGAAAAGGCGCGGTTACCGAGACGTGGCAATGACTGTCCCTATTCACAACGCCGAGCAGGCATTACGGCGATGCCCAGATCCTGGCACCGCGCTTGATAGAGGAGCGTCCGTCGGGAGCCACCAGCGAGCGGCCAGCGGTTCTCCTCCTCGCCGACGGGAGCGCGCGCGGTAGGCGCCATCCGACACGGCTCATTGTTTCCAAAATGCACAGCAGTTTCAAGACGCGCCGCCTAATGGTGTCAACTGGCGCAAGCCGGGCCCGGCTGGACTTCCTGATCGCTGCTCTTCCTGGGAACTGTTTCAGGAGAGCGGGGGAGGTCGGCAGAAGTGATTACTGCCGCATGGGGGCCGCGCAGCGGAATGAGTGCGCAAGCACAAAGTTCGGATCGTGCGCATTGATCTGTATAGAAGCGGTAGGCGTTATGGGTAGGCTAGTATAGTCGGTTGCGTTTTTTGCTTCTTAAAAGCATCGCTGTCGCTGATGGCCTCACTGAAAGAAGTGTACCTTCACTCGATCCACAAGGCTGTGTTCTGCGCAACTTGATCGCTCAAGTCGTCCCCTTGGCCGTGAACCTGTTTCAGCTGCCTACGCCCGAGCGGACTCTGAAGGGTCCCGAGCGGACTGTGAAGGGCCCCGAGCGGACGGACAGAGAAAGGGGTGCTGTAAAAGGAGCCCGTGACACCGGCAGCGATGGCTTTAGGGAGGTGCGCGACTGCTGGATTCCCCCGGAGGGCTTCCTGGGCAAGCGCTGACACCGGTTTCTCTGTTGCCTAATGCCGATGCGTCCACGGTATGTTGCAACTGCGAAGAACCGTCACAGCGTAGGCTGTATACAGCAGCGAGCGCACTTCAGCGCGGCCTCCGAAGTAGTCCGAATCGTTACGTCCATGACGCCGCGGTTTCGATTTCTCGACATGCAGCGGCTGCGCTCAGCATCGCGTTGGCTAGCCTCTGGTCGACGAATAAACTATTCTTCTCAGTCCCCCGCACACAGCCCGCATGCCGGACTCAATTTCCGGAACCTGGCGAGCCCTCTATTATTACTTGATCTTGCAAAAGCATGCCGTGCGGCGTGTGGGTAGAGATTGACGTGTACAGATGGCCGCTGGATTTTTGCACGTAAGCTTCCAGATCCAGCGTTTTGAGTCGAGACACCGACCTTGAGCTGCACTCGGGCAAGGGTCGGAAGTAATGGACAAAAAGTGTCTGAAAACAGTCCGTCGACTTCGTCGCCGCGACCTCGCGCCAAGCTACAAGACCCGCTTTTTCACGCGCTCCTGGCGTTGGCGAAAAATACACGGCCGCACCTCCTTCCCCACTACTGGCTGTGCGTCGAGGGTCCGTCAGGCACACGCACGCCCAGCTGGAGGGGCCGCTCTCCGAGACGTCGGCCCACCGTCGAGGGCACCTGCAGCGACAAGTCGCAACGCGCGCACCGTTCGTTCGGCGCGAGACAGTCGTTGCGCCGCTATGCCGCAAACCGGTCCTCGGCCTCCGTGCGCTTTGTGCAGTTCCGAGAGAGCGTGCGTGCACTTTCTGCTCGCGGGGTCCCGCAGCTGACTCACCGAAGGGCTCCTCCTCCTTTGTGACCGGGCCGAACGGGCAACCGGACTTGAAAACGCCCCCCCACCCCGCCCTGGTCCCGAATCGCCAGCCAGACCCGGCAGCGAACAAAGAGACGCCGGTGCCTAATACGCGCTGCACGAGTCGCTATCATGTCCCGCAGACAGAAATAAACGCAGGGGCGTTACGCCCATGCGACACTAACACGTTGTTAGTGGAGATCGTGCAGCTTCGAAGCGTGGGCGCGTGTTGGTCTACACTTGCCCGGTCTATTGAAATGGATTTACGGCTATTTAATTCCTAGACTGTGTGATTGTGAATTAAGAGGGGTGTCAACCAGAAATGAGGAACAGCTTTCAACTAAAGCGTTGTACAGCGATGAAAGGACCACGCTGAAAACACTACGTTAGTTCGAGAAGGCTCCCTTTTGGAGCGGGACCAAGTTCAAGTATTCAGGGTACTGCGCGCCTGATGTGAGAGCGGCGCATTTCGCGGCGCCTGCAGTGATCAGCGTTATGACACTCTCAAGTGCGCTTGTGTGCGCGATCGAGTGCTACAGAGACCGCGCTTCACTAAGATAATTAGTTCGTTATGCTTAGGATATCTTGAACTACTTTCTTTTCAAATCTTTCTGCTTGGGTCGGGCTCCTCGCGTACACGCCAAAGTCCGCAACTTGGACGCGGGCCCTCAACTGAAATTTGTTCGCAGTTCATGTACACAGTATTCCCAGTGTCCTTACTGATAGCCTCTCAACTGCTCTCCTTGATTCCTGCCCCATGCCCTCCAATTACGGAACTTATCTCCAACCCTGCCGGTTGAGATGACGCGTACGACCTGTCGTGTCAGAAAGTTTAAGCTACACATTTTTAGCTCTGCTGTGATGCTTGCGGTATACCTCGCGTATGGTTCGCGCACTGCCAGACAAACGAAGCGCGACATTTCCGCCAAGGTGCCGGGTGTACCGGCTTGCAGAGGGAACACTCCTCAAAGAATTTGACTTTGTAACTCGCGCCATCCATCAGACGCCATAAAACGAATGGCGAAGGCCTACTTACTTGAAAATTCAGGCACTTGTCTTAATGCTCGTGGTCTCGCGATGCAGCGGTAACTGGTGATGAGGGGCGTCATCCGGAGTGTGACAGAGTCGTGCTTTCCTGCTCCCAGGTGGACTGCCGCCCTCCACCGACACGCCGACGGTTCCCGTGCTGTGCACCGACTGCGAGCGACAATCCGCCTGCCCTGTTGCGAGGACGTCGGCTCCCCAACTGCCAGCGAACAACTGCTCGGGAGGGTTGGGAGGGGGAGAGCTGGGGGACTGGAGATCCACTGTTCTGTTTCAGGAGAAGAGGATTCAGAGACCCTAGTGAGAAAAAAAATAGAAAAGAACGACGCTTGACGTAGCAGTGCAGATGGTCGTCCTTTGTGTGCATGCGTGCAGGCGAAAGGCTGGGCTCCTGCTGAGTGAGTGACACCCGCAGCCATCCGCAGTCCCCACGGCAGCCACGTGCTACCAAGTAGCGGAGGTTCCATGTGTGCGCCTGACTAAAGTGCTTTGGAAAGAAACGGCACTGTTTACTGGATGGTGGCCTCTGACCACCAGTGTCCGAGCTTCGAGGAGAGGTAATGGCAGTGGAGGATGCTTGGTATGGTGCGGCATATATGTAGAGGTTGGGAGTTTTCGGTTTTTGTCCTTCGAAAATTCGATGGACTTCCTTTGGATCGAGTTTACTTCAGGACGGATTTTTCGGCTTTTCTCGCCGAAAAATATTTTCTACGGGGGAATTACTGTTGTTTTTTTCGGTGGTATTTATTTATATACAACATCTCTAAGGATCCCCGCTTGATAATACCAATATGGCGGACACAAACACATACAGAAAAAAACATTCGTTAAGTGGGAAAATAAGGAAAGTGAAAAATGCATAATATAATGCGTCCTTCCTGTGCAGTCTATCCCGGCCTTTTTGTCAGCATGAGTCGTCGATTTGCCAGTAAGTAATGAACATATGTTCGTAATTACAGCTGTGATTGTAGACGGAAGTGCTACCGCCTTTAGAGAAAATTAAAGTAAATGACGAGTCTTCAGAAAAAAACGCAATTGGAAGTTTACTTTTGAACCCTGGTTTGTCATGTTATCGTTGTAATGGTGCGCTGGGTTGAGCGAGAGGGCTAGACATCACGTGGTAGGTGGCAGCGATAGAACTACCGCTGAACCGCCGTGCTAGCCAGAACAAGATACTTATTCGCGTCAGTGTTCTCCTTGCATGCTGTAGAAATCTACCTAATCATGTAACTGCCCTAAGCTCGTGTTGACAATGAACAGCGCTTGGAAAGCAGACACAACCTCCTGGTTTGCAGGGGCGCGTGAGGTGGCGGAGGAGGAGGGGGAGAAGGAGGGGGAGAAGAGGAGGAAAGGCAGGGAGGTTAACCAGAAGAATAGCCCCTGCCGTCCGTACTTTATTAATTTCTCCTTTGTCTCAGTGTAACTTTACTCGGTAAACAGCTAGCTGTGGCGTGTATGTCAAGGATCTTGACCTTTTTCTGTTGAAGCCGAATTTCGAAAATTGAATGCGGCGTGCTTTTATCGTTTTTTTTGTTTTATTTAAATCGAAAAGCCCAACCCTTAGGCATATGGTATAAGCGGGGCCCTTCATTTTGGGGCAAAAGCCTGTTTCGCCCGATTCTTGCAACCAGAAAAGATTTCCTAAAGATATGGTTGAACACGATTTCTACCCGAAGATGCGCTTTCTAGGGAAAGTAGTTTTCTAGCGCACATAGGTGAAGACCGCTCGATATTTACCGAATATATAGCGCTTATTCCAGATAAGTGTTTTCAGTTAACCAATGATTTTAAACCTGCTTGCAGCCGCCGCGGTGGCTGAGTGGTTACGGGGCTCGGCTGCTGGTCCGAAAGACGCGGGTTCGATCCCGGCCGCGGCTGTCGAATTTCGATGGAGGCGAAATTCTAGAGGCCCGTGTACTGTGCGATGTCAGTGCACGTTAAAGAACCCCAGGCGGTCGAAATTCCCGGAGCCCTTCACTACGGCGTCTCTCATAGCCCGAGTCGCTTTGGGACGTTAAACCCCCATAAACCATATACTATAAACCTGCTTACAGTTGATAACACCGCTTTATTTGAGGATAAGTTCGAAAACTACGTTCTATATAAGCGAGAGGACAGAGCATGGGTACTGACTAGATGTCTTAATATCATTACTGTATCGGGCGCTACCCACGTTAACGATATCCTACACAAAGGCTATTGTGTGGCTGCAATGTTAAATGAATGTTTTCACTGTGTTCAACAAAGGCAAGCAGGCCTTGTATACGAACGGGAAACTGCTGCGTAGGAGGTGGTAGTGTACGCCAAGCAATCATTGCAATAAATGAGAGATAAGCAATATATGGTTTGGTACCGTTGTTTACTGAATCCGGCCATTTCATACTGCTTATGAAAATAATGCGCAAAAAACGCAGCATTTTACGACTCGCGCCAAAACGAGCTCTTCTAGTAAATTCCTGCAAAAAAAAAAGAGCCGAAAGAACGCTGAATTACAGAACGGTGTGCTGAATAACCCAATTTGTACTTGAATATGAGCTAAAAAAATATCGCCCGATTTTTATCTCCCAATTTATGAAAAAAAAGCAAGATCCGAAAACGAAGGGCCCTAAGTATCATGACATTCGGTATGCGGATTTTAATGTCTCGAAGCTGCACCCAGACTAAAAGAGACAATGCCGCACTGAGAAGGTCTGGATTAATTTCGACCGTTGGGGTCTTTTAACGTGATACGACGTCGTACAACATACGGGCGTTTTTAACGCGGTCGCGTCAAGGGCCACGTTACCCTGAAAATCCGCCGTCGGCGTTGTGAGCGAAAAATCATGGGCATGACTCTGGCAGGTGGTGCCCAGAGAGCTACCTAGGAGGCAGGTGGGCCACTTAGGTCACGTGACCTTGCGTGGTCATCACAACCTGCCCACCGAATAGTGAGAAAACTGCCCACCGTAGCAGGTGGCAGTTAAAGTAACGATTGCTCATTCGGGAAGAGCATCCCGGGTCGCACAAGGCCCCCTGCTGGAAGCACCTGCCATCGCTGGGCAGTGGCGCATCGCTTAAAGGGGCCATGACATGGCCGTTCTTCATATTGCGGTTTTGTGCTTCAGTAACTAACACAAGAGCTTATGATTCAGTTTCCGAAATTTAATGGCAGCCCTGGACGCGCTATATACTCCAAAATTGTGATCGAAATTGAGAACGGGGAACTCCTCCTACCGGCAGCGGCCGCCATATTGAATGCTCTCGTGACGACACTAGGGCATACACGGAGCAACGTCGTCTGCTTTCGTTGCTGCAATGTGTGCAGTGAGGTCCCATTCCCCCCTGTACTTTCGCGGGCGATCGAAGTAGCAGTCGTCCCCCATATATGAGTGACTGGTTCCGCAAAAGCGGTAATAACAGTAACGCAGTTATTCTTCGGTATAGTTAGGGTCCGGTCACACTAGGCCGATGCGACGGCGATCGGCGGTCGGTTGGCTTGTCGGTATGCAAATGCCGGGGCTGACGCACCGGTCTGTCACGCCAGACCGACGACGACGCCAGCACGACCAATGACCCCGTATCGCAGTAGTGTAAAGAGTGAACTTAGTGGGATCTGGCAGTGTGTGGTGGTGGGCTAGTTGGCATGACATTCTCTAAACTTAAGACCTTTAAAACTTATTGGTCCTGACCATGCTAGTCACGGCGACATACGCGATGTGCGTGCACCAGCGAAGATGTGCTTTTAATCGCTGCCCGCGCATAGAACCGATCGGCGAGGCAAGCGACACGGGCAGAAAACGCCGCACGACGGTGCCGCTCGTCGCTCGCCACTGTTGGGATTCAGGTAGCAGCATCCCACCGCTGCCACCAGTTGTTAGGATGAGGTAGCGTGGTCGGGCCGGAGAAGGGACGAGGAGCACCGGAGGAAGAAAACGTGGAAAACTTTATACAAAGACTATTTACATATTGTACAGGTGAGAGCAACTGAGAGTGCCTCGCAGTAAAGGGAGCTTCTGAGCGGTCGGGAGTCTCACCCAGCAGAGGGTCTCTCTCAAGAAGGGGGGGGGGGGGGGTGAGGGGGCTCTCCTTTGGTAAACAAACCAGCAGCTCCTTAAATACTCTTCGTATTCCCCAGATCCCTAGCTGGGGAACACAGTTCGAAGAATGATGTCCAATCAGACGATGACACCACCCATGGCAGGGCGGTCCTGATGTTCTCTCGCAGTTCGGTCGATGGAAAGGGAACGGGACAAGGTCACGTTGTCACCAACACAGCTTCCACGTGGGCGCGCACGTGGGTCCGGACTGCGCCCATGTGGCCCAGGAATGCGCGTGCGTGACATAGGAATGCGGGACCATGTGGCACAGGAATGTCAGGCTGTCTCCCAGCAGGGGTTGAAAAACCTTGCACATCGTCGTCTGATGACCGGAACGCGGAACCACTGTGGAAGGCGCAGCTCTCCGCCAATTTTAAACCCCAGCGTGACTAATGAGGACAACACTCGGTTCGTCGACTCGATGGAATGCTCGACCACGTGGGGGCGTCATTGTCGTCGCTGCTTCCGACATTCTTGAAGCCACCTTTCTTCCCGAAGGCTCAATAGCCTTCCCGTTGGTTTTCTGGAATTCCGGGTCGCGGAGTCCACGTCTTTATTCATTTCGACTGGAATGCACGCCAGGCATAACACCACCGTCGCCTGGGCTTGTGCGACCGAGCGCAAGCTTCACGCCCGGTGAGGCGACGGCCGGAAAAACTGCGCTTGTGTACCTTATCCGTATCGAAGGAAGCGAAACAAGCGGCTACATATAATATCTTCACACTTTGTTACTAATCAGGGGGAACTCCTGCCAGATGCTTGAATTTCGGCCGACGGTGGACCGCCGGCCCCTTTCGTGACGAGGCCTAGCGAATACGCAGGATTCGTGCGTGCGATTTCGGTGATTGCGTGGAGCGAATTCGCAAGTTTTAGCGCCTGAAAATAGGTGTCGAGAGTAGTTTTGGCTACAGTGCCCTTAAAGCGACGACTGCCTACATCGCAGGGCGCGAGTACGATAAGGGGGAAGTGTCGATATGTGACCGGTCATCACAACATGTGCTGAAGGCAGCCGGCAGCAGCCGTCGGCGTCGACTGTGGACAACAATTCTGGTTGTTTTCATTAATTGAAGTAATGTCCGTACTGATGACATAAGAGGAAGCAGATACAATTAAGTGGGAAGCGCCTGTCCTTCGCGAAGCGTTTCCCAAGCAGGCGATATATTATCAGTGGAGATTAATTATTGCAGTGTTATCATAGTGTGTAAATGAGTAAAGCTACAATTTGTGATCAATATTACGTAATATTTAAGATAAGGAGAGCCCACCTTGCGTTTTATGCCACGCAAACGAGCAGTACTGTTTGCGCACAGCTATGTAAACAACCTCAGCGCGGGGCTGCAGTTGTCGATATCGTCGCATTTATGGGGACGTTGCGCACGCACAGTAAACGCTAAATGATGTACTATTATTTCCAAGCACTCATTTAGACGGCGGCGACTATTCATCGGTGCGGGCAGTGAAAGCATTCGAGTCGCGTAGGGTTTTGCAAGCGGCTTGGTTCATCCAAAAGGGTTCTAAACGAGCCGAAGGGAATGTATGTTGGACTTACAAATGCACACATGCAGCGGGGAAGTCATCTCATTCGGCACTTTTCCCTCCTCCTTTCGTGCTTCAAGGTTACTCTAGTGCCACCTTCTGATAATTTGAGTTTAATTACCGAGCCGATGAATAGCGGACAAGAACTTGGTAGCTAGCTACAAAACGCCGCGGCTTTCACGGCGCACATCGGCGAAGGCATGCACGGCACGTGCCGCTTTTCACATGCGGGAGCACTTGACTGCTCAAAAGAGACCACACTCATAACATACGAACAGCATGCTTCTAAGCGTAAATAATAAGGCGGAGGTGCATCGATTTCTGTTTCCCCAACAATCACAAAACGGGCGCCACGAGCAAGTCCGCTTTCCCAAGGATCACTCAGCTCGCGTACTAAGCTGATGGCTTCCGAAAAGAAAACACGGAAAATGCATTTCATTTCGATAAGCTAAAAAAAGAAAACATTTCGAGCGACCGCCGTCTACGGTGTGCATGCAGGCACCCCAACAGCTCGCAGCAGACGACGCGGGGCGGGTATGCCCCTGTGACGTCAGCGATCAGAGGTTGCCAGACCAGTAAGCACTTCGCAGAAGAAACGAAAAAAAAAATCGTTTTAAAAATATTTACCGCACAGAATCAACTGAAACTTGGGGGAATTTTAATTTAACATGTTGAGAATTAAATGCGATAAGCAGGTTATGCGTTAAAATATGCTGTCATGGCCCCTTTTACCGCTGCACTACTGCGCCAGGAGGGGTCATGAGGACTCCCAGGGATCTATGAATGTAAAGTAGAGAATGACATTCTGCATATATGGGAATTAACCCGTTACACTATCGTGTCATACATACCCTTAAGGCGGAGTTTAACTTTTCCCTCAATTTTTTTTTTTTGCGTTTCACCTCTGTCAATTTTTTGCTGCTGAGATTCGATTCCACGACTTCATGATCGCAGCAGTAAGCCCCAACGGCTGCACGAGCCCCGCGCGTGATTAGCTGATTGTCTTTATCCGTGCCATACAAGACAATATCTTTCCCCAAGTAATAGGGCAGTTTTGCAGGATCAGTAGATGCTGGTGATTTATAGTTACATCGGCATCTATCGGACGTTTCGCGAGACTTGAACCAGGCTTCAAGAGAAAGCGGAACAGTTCAAAGCAAATTGCCTGTCGCTGCAGCAGCTTTCAGCATATCTTTATATCGCGCTCCAGTGACTAATTATTATATAGCAATTATGTGATTTGTTAATTTATCATTTTGTGGCACCGCTGTCATTTCAATACTTGTGCAACGTATTCGGGAACACTCGACCCAGTTATTCGTGGCAAATTAGCTCTCATGTGGTTCTTTTCTCCCGGCTTTAAAGGAGGTGGATCTCTATTGGATTATGTGTTCCTGAACTCGCTGTGCAAGTTATTTTTGCGCGCCGAAATTAGTAATCAATAAATTGTGTAATTCGTTTCAATTACGCATTCAGTGCCGAAGGATATCAAACGGAACAGCCTGGCTCGCGCAGCACGACTGCCAACGATGCGCAGTTGGTTTCAATCGCACGCGACGTTCCAGTTTCTTCCGAACCGTGGCTCGAGTTTCAGGAAACGCCCGGCAGAGTCGCAGCTCGCGACGTGCTTCGCACATGCACGGCACGTGCAACCAATCGCGAGACGCGGTGCCCGTACCGGTGCACAGGCATGGCGGCGCCCGAGTCGTGTTCAGCGGCGACAGCAACGCGAGAAGGTCGGGACGTCCTCTGGCTGCGCGGCGCTCTCGTCTTCCCGGCTCCGGTCGCGTAACAAGGCGCGTCCATCTACTGCCATTGTTCGAACCCGTTCCGTTCGGCGCGAAGCGGCTTCCCCCCTCCCCGGCCGCGTAGGCGATCGCGGTGGGCGCCGCTTTCCGCGGGCGGCCGAGATGGCCCGATACGGCAGCGCGCGCCCTTTGTCCGCTCTTCCTACACGGGCGGTTCGCTGCGGCGCCCGAGAGGAATCGGGCGCATTCTTGGCCTCAGAGCTGCGAAGCCTGGGCAGGCTGGGCACCGAGGCGTTCGCGGGGTAACTAGGAGGACGTGGAGCTCCCGTACTGACGCCATTTATTCTTCTGTTCGCGCAGTAAAAGAATAGGAAGAAAAAAAAACGCATACGTATGTAGTGCGTCTCCACACGCAGCACTGAAATCGCATTTGGTCTTCGACGACATGGAGGACGAATTCGTTCCTGGCATGCAGTCCCGCGTTTACGGAACCGTGCCGCGACACATCGTCCCTGACACATGGGATTGCAAAGCAGCCTCCGGCAGAAAATACGCTCGGAGCTCGCCGAGTCTCCGCGGTGCTGCGTCCAATTCGCGGCGAGACGGAGCGGCACAGTGTACGCAAAGCCCGCGCACGGGACGGGCGCTCATCTTTGGAGAGAAACGAGAGATGCGAGCGGTTTCCTCATTGATCGACCTTCGCTCGCGATCTGCCCGAGTGCGCGTTTGATGCGCGCGCACTTCGCGCACTATATCCGCACTTGGCGGAGCGCACGCGCCGCGCAACCGGGCGCCCAGTATCGCCGTCCGGGATCGGGGTCACTTGGCTTCGAGCCGCGCCGGTCGGCGAGATGGGCTGGCCGCTGCTGGCTCACTGCAGCGTCTCGCGCGAACGTCTCTCGTGCCGATGCGATCAGCAATCGAAGCACTCTCCCTCGAGTGTGTTTGCTGATGGGACAGATGCGACTGGCTGCAATGCGAACACGCGTCGCCTTGCCTAATCTGCGACAGCTCTGCAGGGCTTGCCGCGTGCGAAGCGCGTGGCGTGAACGTCCTGGCCGTCTTAGCGGAGCGGCGTGTCATTTATGCATGCGTCAAGGGTCCCGCGGTGTGGAGGAGGCTATACCGAGAGTTGTTCGCGCATGCGCTCTGCGACGTCTTCGCTAGAGCGGTGGTCGCCGGCGCTGTCGCTCTAAGCCAGAGTGTGTACTATACGGAGCCTTAATTGCGTCCGGCCAGTCATTTGGAAAACCCGAACGTCGAATTATGTCGTTTTAATTCGCGGCCCCGCGCATGTATTGCGCTCGTGTTCGCCTCACTTCTTCCGGCGCAGGGCCCTAAATAGAGGCTTAACTCATTTCCTCGGCTTAGTGAGCACGCCCCCCCCCCCCCCCCCCCCCACTTTCGGCCATTCCGCGGAAAAAGGCCTGTAATCCGCAGAAACCGCTATAGGCCCACGTGCCCGATATCGGGAGGAAACAAAATAGCCCGCCGGTGGAGGATGCTAAGCCTCCGCACCGATCTTCGCCGACCGGCGAGCTCGTGGCGGCTCTTTCATTAGCGGCGCTTAAGCAGCATCCCCTGCGCGACCTATTTCGAGAGTGGAGAAACTTTGTTTCGAGAGATGTAAATGCTCGGCCGGGCCAGGTGTGCACAGGCAGCGGGCGCGCTCGAGCGAACCCTCGGATGTGCCACGCGTTGGGAGGACCCATTCTTTACGCTGAAAGGAGCTTTTGTGAACCTCGCGCGATCCCGCGCGGCTAATTTCGAGCCACTTCGATCCCGCGCGGAGTAAACAGTTCCTCGAAGTGCGTGCGCCCCTGTTTACGAAAGGGGAAGAGCGTCCAAACTTAATTTGCATGGTGGCGTCGCGTCCGCCGCTGGCCCTCTTGTCGACACGCGGCGGACCGCGCGTATCAAGGCTGGAGGCTTGCATGTAGGCTCGATGGGGCTCTCGCAGCGACCGCGCTTGGGCAGCTCCGCTTCCGAAAACTTTTACGCGCTCCGTATAATGCGCCGCGCACTTCCGGCGAACAGGAGCAAGTTGTGGAACTCGGAGCCATTTTACGCAAAAGCAACTGACAAGTTCATTGCTTTGTCCTTGAAAATAGGGACGATTTCGCGCAAAACCACCTATTGCACAGAGCACAAGTGCACGGCATGTTATCTAATGGTCGCAACGCTTACTTCACCGTCGGAGTTCAACAGATTTTTTTTTTTCTTCATGACGTGCGAAGGTCGATTCGACGCTTTCAGCACGCCGGCGGCTTCGCGCGGCAGAAGGCTGTTTGGCTGCGCGGAGGAAGGAAAACGTTTCAGAAAAGGCCAGCCAAGCGTGACGAGCGGGTTCGCGATCCCGCTGTGACGTCTCGCCGCCTCTCGGTCCGCCTGGTAACAAAGTCGGGCCTTATTATAGGCTTTCCCTCCGCCGCATACACGGAAGCCACTCCGGCCACCGTCACGTTGAGCCACTCTTTTTCTTTGCTTTGAAAGAAAAAGCGCGCTTCCGGCGGACATCGAGCGGTCGTCGCTCAGTTGTCAAGTTCCTTGACCCAGAATCGGAGAATGGGTAACTGCCCCCCGAGTTTCTTTCGAAACGGTCGAGCCGCCGCGCATTTCCGTGCACGTTGTTTGTGCCCGTAGGGACGCCAGCCAACAAGGGCGACGAGCTCGCTTCTATCGCGATCAACTCGACACGCAGGGCGAAGCGCATCGACGCAAGACCGACACGAGCGAGCGCCGCGGCGCGTCAAATTAACGAGCTACACGAGCACAATGAGAACAGCGCATTCACGTCTTTGGCCACACTTTGGCAGATTCAGGATAGCCAGCGCCATTGAGCTCAGGGTATCTTTCTTTTTTTTAACCAAGCAGCACAAATTTGGAAAAAGAAACAGAAAGGAAGACAAAATAAATCCAAGTAGAAAAACCTCCTGCGTGATGAGGACATTAACTACGACAATGAGTACAAAAATGATCCTGGGGTGGTTCAACTGCGCCGTTGTTGTGGAACGGAGCTTTTATCTCTAATCGAATGAAATTCAGAAATTAGGAGAGCCCTATTTGAGGCGAGGCACAAATGGTGCGCCACTCTCGGTTCGGTGTGACCGTGTCTGTTTTTTGTTTGTGTTTTATGGTCTAAATGAATTACAAAGGTGAAGCGAAAAGGAACTCCTCGTTCTATTTTCTAAAAACCATTCAGCCCTCCGCACAGCCATTTCGGAGTCCCTAACCACTTTCGAGCGTCTACTTCATGCAAGTTTTGCATCATTTTATGCGCCGAATTTTCGACGCCGCACCGCAGTAGGGGTTCCCGCGGAATCTTTCCACCAAGCACAGCCGCTAAACGCATAAACGCTTGCATGCGCGACGCCATCTGCCGAGGTCAAGACGGATCTGTAGGGGCACCAAGCGTATTATCCCTTTCCGGCGCATTAACGTGTTATTGAAGTGGTGAGGAAACTCGGGAGATATCTATCGTGGAGGGACGAAGACGCTGGGCTTGCAGGGCCCACGGTGGCTTTACTCATCAGCTCTTATAGCGTCTGACTTGGAATTCCTGGCTTTTGGATGAGTGAGGACGAGAGCTCATATATAGATCTGGCCTTCGATGGATATCGAACGCGGATGATGGCCCAGCAGCGAACTACCTGGGATCTGAAGTCTTAACAAAGGCTGCAGTGAGGCCAATTGAATTCATGTAAAGGCGCGGTGAGCAGCGAGTCAAGAAAAACTATTGCACATGTGACACGGGAAGCATAGCATAGCGGGAAGCACAATGAATTACCAACCTACACAAGCCTATTCCTTTCTGCATACTGTGACTGTAAAACTTGTGCAGTGTTGCTGATGTTTGCTTGCCTGTGGGCAAGCGAACGCACCGTTTAGAGTAACTTAGTCGCAATTAATTTTGCAGCCTAAGAAAGCTTCAAAACGAAAGTTGTTGAACTTCTAAATGAACCACAAACGATGCAACGGCTAGCAAGAAAGAGACTTCAGATGCGAACTTTGTTTTCAAACAGGCGTTTGTGCCGAAGTTTTTTTTCTCTTTTTAAGGTTTTGCGCACTTCGTTCGCTCAGAGAGAGAGAGAGAGGAGGTATACCATTGCGTAAATTGCACCGCTTGAATCGGGGTTTCCTTTTGACTATGTGCAAGTTTCAAAAATAACTTTTCATCAATATCTTGTTGTTCAAGGATTAGTGAATCCATCTCAGCGATTTGGGGTATTAAAAAGTGGAAATACCACAAAGGAGCAGACGGAAACTTTGTTGCGTTACCGCCGAGTCCGGCAGCAACGTTGTTCGGGGAGGAGGATGAGCCCTTGCATAGTTCGGAGGAAGGATCGAGTGAGCCATCCCACCAGACAGTGTGTAGGGACTGAGGTTTTGGTGGTACGCAAAGGAGTGTGCTGCTATGATTGCATTTCGACATCTGGACACAGCCACGGAGTGTGCTTGTTGAACGGGCATTGTTTATACATTTAGGGTATTTTTTGGGTCGACATTAGGGGCGTATATATTTTGGCTGTCATGAGGGAAATGGGTTTTCGGTAAGCTTTGCCCCCTAACACGCATCATTTTTAAGGATTGATGGAAATACGACACCTTCAAGTAAGAGTTAAAAATTTCTTCTCTTGGGCCTCGTTTTTTTGTGTTGACAGAGATGTCGAAGGAGGAGCCTGAAAAGCGCCGCTTATGAATAAGTCTGCGTTGGCGTTAGCACGATCAGGAGGTGCGTGTGGACTGCACACTCTAAAACCCTACAGCCGCGCGCAATCTGAGAGACAAGCACCGCAGTGGCCTTCTTGTCTTTGGGTCCACTCCAAAGCTTGTGGCACGCATTGACGAAGTGGTTCGTCGGGGTCGTCGCATTGAGCACAGGATAACCGCACGCACTGAAGTTAATCGTCGTAACCTGGGTACAAAATAGAATGTCAGCTGACAAACGGCGTGAAACAAACCCGTATGTGTATGTACCAGGAAAAATTCGACTGATTAGGAGAAGTGATAATAATAATAATAATAATAATAATAATAATAATAATAATAATAATAATAATAATAATAATAATAATAATAATAATAATAATAATAATAATAATAATAATAATAATAATAATAATAATAACAATAATAATAATTGGTTTTTTGGGGGAAAGGAAATGGCGCAGTATCTGTCTCATATATCGGCGGACACCTGAACCGCGCCGTAAGGGAAGGGATAAGGGAGGGAGTGAAAGAAGAAAGGAAGAAAGAGGTGCCGTAGTGGAGGGCTCCGGAATAATTTCGACCACCTGGGGATCTTTAACGTGGTCGAAATTATTCCGGAGCCCTCCACTACGGCACCTCTTTCTACAGACCACTTTATTAGTCATGTCATCACCGCAGATCAGTTACAGTCTCATCATTACTAGCCGGTCATTAACGACACTCCGTGAATATGACAGGCATACCCCATCCCCTTCTCAGTGAGTACAAAACAAGGCTATCAGCTGGCAGAGTGATGGCCACTGTCTTCGGGTCTGTGATGATGTGGTGGTAGTTGAATTTCTGGAAGGTGGCGCAACTCTCAGCACAGCTTACAGCGTACACTCACCATAGAAGAGGGCACGTCTGCGCAGAGTTCGTCCTCAGAAAAACCCACTCGTTCAACAGGTCAACGCTCAGCCCCACACAAATCGGGAGGCGAACGCCGCGCCGGAGAAGCTGTATAGTTCCACTGTGTTTTCCGCGTATACAATCTGAACGTCATGCTATCGGACATATGGTTGCTGCCTATGATGGACTACCTTGATGAGGGTACGCACTTCGCGTCTGATAAAGAGGTCACCATGAGAGTGTGCCGTTGCTGTCAACAGCTACACTAACTAACGTAGGACGGCATGCAGCGACTAGTGCACCATTTTGCTGCAGCTGGGGACCATTTCAAGAAGTGATGGGCTCCTGGAAAAAAGGGCAATCCAGATGCTCATCTGAATGCAACGTATTTCAATTTCTACTCAAACCTGAGCAAAGGAGGAAGGAAAGACTGAGTATTCCGGCCAACGTGTATACGTTTCGACAAGAGGGCATGTCTTTGAGCAGTTGCGGCCATCAATGGCAAGGATTGCACATGCCCTTCGTCCCGGGTAGGAAGGACCTGGGTAATACTGAGGACAAGGGAAAGTGGTGCTGTGTCGAGGGCGTGCAGGTGGGTGGGAAGGATGGGGCTTGGTCTTGAAAAGGTCTTGAAATAAACTCACAGGATGTCCAAAATATTCTTTAATGCGTAATTACAGTGAAGCCGTTGTTGGTTATTTCTGCGATTGAATGACTGTGTATTTTTTATGCTAGTTGAATCATTAAAGATGTTTTATTCAGAGACTACGCATAATTTTTTCGTTATTTTTTTTGGTCTTCAAGTTTTTTTTTCTGCAAATCAAAAATTAATTCTGAGAACCAATCAAGCATCGGAGAGGTCACGCGATCGGTTTGCAGTCACGTGATCGGCGAGTGGTCACGTGACCTGCTACACTACCAGCACCGCTCAATCGGCAAACAGCCGCCGCGGTGGCTCAGTGGTTATGGCGCTCGGCTGCTGACCCGAAAGATGCAGGTTCGATCCCGGCCACGGCGGTCTAATTTCGATGGAGGCGATATTCTGGAGGCCCGTGTACTGTGCGATGTCAGCGCACGTTAAAGAACTCCAGGTGGTCGAAATTTCCGGAGCCCTTCACTACGGCGTCCCTCATAGCTAGAATCGCCTTGGGACGTTACACCCCCATCAACCATAAGCCCAACCAATCGGCAAACCTTTACAGCTGCACTGTAAAAGCTCGACTGGTGTAAAGGCTGCGTCTGCCACTATACAGAATCGGGAAGTGCAGTGAAGTGCCCCTTGGATGTGAAAAGAATGTCAGAAAAAAAAAAAACTAGTAGCAATAGGAAGGCCAGAAGGGAAGAAATGGCGACAAAAATAAGCAAAATATATGAAAAATATGTGTTAAATTTCAGAACGTCGATAAAGAAAAACAAAAAAAAACGGCTAGAAAAAGAGAACGGGGAAACCAATAACAAAAATTAAAAGAGAGATTAAGGAAAAGAAGACAACAGAGAGGGAGCGTAGGGAACAGATGTGCGGCTGGAAATCCTACTGTGGCAAGTTGTAAGACTGTCAGCTGATCACGTCTGCGCTATATAGAGATTGAGTTTGCTTTGGAGACCTTTATCCCTTCTGGTTGTAGTGTTTTAAATTTGCGGATAAGGAATGCCTCTTTGTATTTTCTATCCGTTGCATATTTGAAGCCAGAGTGGCGACTGAACATCAGGTTCTTCAATATTATGACCAGGTTGATTATAATGTTCAAAGACTGCTTTTGGGAGATTGTCAGCACCTTGGTGTCGTGCTCGTCCACTGCCTTGCCTCTCCAATACATTGTTTCTGACAAAAGGAGCATTACACCATGTCCACAACACTGGACGACGCGCAAGTAAAGTTAGGCTACACTGAAAGTGAAGTGACTGTACGTGATTTTAACCGTACTATTAGAGGTATATCGTTACGTGATTGCGGGCGGGTGTTACATCTGGTCGAGAGCAGGAGGTCGTTTTCGGCGCGATTTTTTACCGAGGTTTGCGTGCGTGCACAATATCCCTTGGATATGTGTTGGGCTTGCCGTTAGAAAATTTGGTAGTTGTAGGGTGGTATTCGCGCCGTATCTTGTTTATCTTGGGAAGAACGATGAGGGCATCTTGTTAGAAGGTAAGGCGACCATTCCGACTCGTTTTAAGCTCGTCGCTTGTTTGGAGGCTATATTCAATTATAGGATAGCAGGATAGAATGGCAGGATAGTTCCTGCCAGCTATCGTTTTTTTCAGTGCGTTGAGAATGTTTTAAACAGTGGTTTTAGCCAGTCGTTACATGTTTTAAACAGTCGCTACATATTCTTCTAAGCTGCTTTGCCTGGCAGACAAATATACCTTGCTAACAGTGTCTGTCTCGAATGAGAGGTACTGAAGCGTAAGCGTTTCTGTCGGTCTGGGGATTTCTTGTGAAGCGTATTTTGAAGGTTACCATGCACCGTCTGCAAGAACAACAGTATACGTAGTGTCGCGGAAGTTGCCTGCGAATGGGTGTAATGCTGGGCTGAGAGGAAATCAAAAGGCAAACGTCGTCTGTGTAACGAAAATAAACGAGCGGCTTTTGCGAGAAAGAGCTTCGAAGTTTAGAATCCAGTAATACCGTGGCCGTGTCTCTGGCGCGAGGATAATACCGGTACTCGTACACAATACTCCAAGATGATGTAAGGAACGGAGCTTTCAGTTCCATTCCTTAAAATTCCACCCCGAGAGGCAGAGCTTACGGGGGCATCACTCGCATTTCTGCTTGTTGTAAACTGCCGGAGTTTTGCAGCGATAGTTGTACAAGGGGTCTATCTCAGTGTTCAACAACCTCGTCGTCGGCGTCGACGCCTACACGATATATCTCTTCGCTCTGCGAGAAATCTGTACCATCTGCCAGGTTCTATTATTGCTTCGCTTATTCCCTGACTCATGTTGTGCGGGACACTTAATATACATGTTATACCAATCTGGACCGGTTTCAGTGATGTCGGTTTTCTGAGATGAAAAAACATGTCTGTGAAGTAGTCCTAAAGCTCGCCCGCAATTCCTCTCCCTTTGTTTACGGCCGGCTCCTCGATATTCGTATCGACAAAAGCGCGTCCGCTTCACGACATTTGAGCTGCGGATCATATTCCCAAAATTGGATTCTGCCTCCAGCCGTATGGGAAGGTTCTCTCGAAATGTGGGGAAAATACTTTTCACCGGCAACCGTATTGGCGATGATTGCTTTATTCCCCGCCTTTCGTCTGCAAAGAGTTATTATTCGAGGGCGGAGGCGGGCGTGTTCGACCCAAAGGGGAGGGGACAGAATGTTATATATACTTCCCACAGGAAAGGAAGCCCTGATCATTTTGCTTATATTTTCATGGGGGCTGATCAAAGGTTAAAATTTTTTATTCATATCATCATCACAAATTGGTCGATTCAACCGTTCAATGTGAGCATTGTTAAAACAGCGTAATAATTCTAACATCATATCGCAAAGAAAGGAGAAAACTGTCCGTTTATTCTCGCTATTTCAGAAATCGCGTTAGCATTGCATTTCATTCACATTATTCAACTGAATTTCGCGTATTGGTGCATTTGAAGGGTGGAAAGGACTGAAAAATGTTCATAAGCAAAGTTTTCAGAAGACAAATCACCACATACGCACTACTGTTGAAATGAAACAGATGGGCATTGTTCCGCACCCAGAATTGTTCAGGCAAGCTGTTTGCGCGAAACAGCGCAAAAACAATAATGCGCATGTAATAGGTGAAGCGTTGCAGCGATGTGGACAGACATATATCCTTCAACTGCTCAGTCGCCCATAAAATCATCAATCAACAATAGGTCATCGATCACTTTCACGGCCCTAAATAATGGCATAGGTTCCCGCCTATGTCGTTATTGTTTTTTTTAACTATGTCCTTCATCCCTCTTCCACAGCCCCTAACCACAATCTGTCTCGTTAGTGCCTCTCTTTAGGCTTATGGTCGTTGTGAGTTTTACTTGGGGTACTAATTTAACTGGAAGCTAGGTTTCGTTTTTGTGTCTTTTATATAACAGGGAGTTTAATAACTTTTGATGCTCTGTTCTTACTTTATACGGCACGACAACGACTAGTCACAGACCAGAGCCTCCAATGAGTCGTGCATGTCTCCAATTAAATAACAACGCGAATTTGCTCTCTCACTGAGTACACAACGTACAATGTGCACACTACTTCCATTATATAAAACTGCCACTAAACAGCCATCTATTTCCTCAATTTTTTTTTCTGTCTGGTTCCAACGTATTCGCAATGCGTGCACTCGCAGTCTAATGTACTACGCGGCTATCTTTAAGGTATACGTCTCTACTGATAGATGGAGCCATCGCGTATTGACTGCGCGTGAATGAAGTGCATACGCGTACTATCGCGATCAAAATATTACGGGACGCGTGTTCTCGGAAGTTGCAGCTCTCGCGACACGGTCGCGTGACACTGTTACCAGCGGATAGAGCATGCACGTCCCTACATCCGCTGACCCACTTCAGGAGACTGGGTTACGTGACTGCACCGAAATAAATTTTTCCCCGCATCCGCACACTCGCGTCCCGTGAACTTTTGATCGCGAGCGATATTCGCCATGGAGGAAGCCCCAAAAGCACGCCATGCAAACATGTGTTCCTTGGACTTTTATCGAACAAATAGACCCAGAGAAACACATATAAACAGACAATAAATGATTGCTGTGCATGTCCGAGGAGAACACGCACGCACGCACCCCCTCCCGGGCACACGCACACGCACGCACGCACAAACACAAAAAAGCTACTGTTCGCAATAGCTACAGCCGTCATACATGCGTCCAATTAAAACCGTGTTCTTCTCGCAATCCGCGCTTGTTACACGAGCCTGTTTTGTCCGTCGTGCCAAGCGTTCCTTCCCGCTGCCCTTTGCGCTAACAGACGCGAACTCCCGGTCATCAACTACGGCACCGCTGGGTGGATGGAAGACCGGTGTACACTCTGTGAACTTCGTCCGGCCAAAAGCCACGAAGCCAACCGGCAGAGAAACAGAAGAGCTGTCCTTTTTATCTTCTTTGTCCCTTTCTTCCTTTCCCGCATAGAACGGCAAATCTCCGCGCACCGAGAAGAAGACGGCGGCAACCTATATAGTTTCGACTGACATTCGTTGCTCCTCGCATCAAGGCAGGGTCTCCGCGTTCTCATGGCCCGGCCAAGAAGCAAGCGGTCGTCAGGGCAAAAGGAAGAACTCGCTCCAAAACGTCCTCCGCCCCAAGCGCGCGCGCGGCCCTCAAAACGCTGATGACGTTCCCCCTCCGCCCCCTTTCGTTGTTTTGTCCTCGGCAGTGCCAGTCGACTGCCCTCCCCCGCCGCCTCCAACTTGCCGGCCAGCGGCGGGGCTTCTGTTGTCGGTCCGGCAGCTCCCCTTTTAGCCGCGCGGCGCTATAGACACCCACCGCTGCTTTCGCCCCGGGGCCCTTTGAGGAAAACAACCGGGGTTCCGAACGCGCGGGGCGGTCTCCTCCGTCGCTCCCCTGTGCCCTCGTTTCCTCCAGCTACCGCACTCCCGTTTCTTTGTTTCTGCTTCTCCTATCGGTCTTCCACATCCCGGGCGTGGAGCGAGCCGAGGGCGAATGACAGGTCTCTATTTCTTAGCGGCGCGCGCAAAGATCTAAAGGGCAGGGTTGTTCATAAAACGAAGCGGATCCCAGGTCTCCGACGAGGTCGACCCCAAGAGTGCCGCTCCGTGACATACGACACGGCATCGGGTGAAGGCGACGTGTGCCAACAAAATCTTTCCCCCTTTATTTGCACTCTTCAAGCCCGCATTTGTAGTTCCTTGCCAATTTTTCGTTGCTCTTCACTGCCAGGCTCACGTTACATTATGCTACATTGTCTTCAGCCGCGCGATATGCGCGCAGTTTTATGTGACGGCATCACAAGCGACTCCGAAACAATAGCGTGGTTTTTGAGCTTGTTAATCCGAGGTTTCAAACTCAATTCTCCACCTCAGTTGGCGTAAAAAAGAGGGCAGTAAAAAGTTTTTGACGATACCTGTACCGTTAGTGCAAGCCTGCTCACGGAAGATCTGCGGATATATTGATTGTTATAGTCAACTCTTACAATGCTGGAAAAAACTGCGTTCATAAACTCTTTCCTGTTGAAAAATGCTTTAGTCCTGAATTGTTGGGTATGTGACAAACTGTTGTATGAAATAATCATCTTCATCATCATCAGCCTGACTACACCCACTGCATGGCAAATGCCTCTCCCATGTCTGTCCAATTAATCCTGTCCTTTGCCAGCTGCATTCACCCTTTGCGTTCAAACTTCTTAATCTCATCCGCCAACCTAACCTTCTGCCGGCCCCTGCTACGCTTACTTTCTCTTGGAATCCACTCCGCTATAGCCTTAAGGACCAGCGGTTATCTTGCCTTCGCATTACATGCCCTGCCCAAGCCCATTTCTTCCTCTTGATTTCGACTAGGATGTCACTGACCCGCGTTTGTTCCCTCACCTACTCTGCCCGCATCCGGTCTCTTAAGGGTACACCTATCAATTTTCATTCCATGGCTCGCTGCGTTGTTCTTAACTTATGCCGAACGCTTTTCGTTAGCCTCCACGTTTCTGCCCCGTAGGTGAGTACCGGTAAGATAAAGCTGTTGTACGGTTTTCTCTTGAGGGATTTTGGTAAACTGCCATTCATGATCTGAGAGAACCTGCTATATGCTCTCCACCCCATTCTTATCCTTCTAGTTATTTCGCTCTCATGATCCGGATCAGCTGTCGCTACCTGCCCTAAGTAGACGTATTCCTTTACCACTCCCAGCCCCTCGCTGCCAATTGTGATCGGCTGTTCCCTTGCTAGACTGTTGAACATTACTTTGGTTTTCTGCATGTTAATTTTTAGACCCAGCGTTCTGCTCTGCCAGTCTAACTCATTGATCATGATTTGCAATGCATCTCCTGAGTGACCCAGGAAGGCAATGTCATCAGCCAATCGCAGATTATTTAGGAATTCTCCATTTACTCTTATTACCAATTGTTCCCAATTCAGGCCCCGGAATACCTCCTGTAAACAGGCGGTGAATAGCATTGGCGAGGTCGTGTCTCCTTGCCTGACGCCCATCCTTATTGGAATTTTATTGCTGGCTTTATGGAGTACTACAGTAGCTGTGCAGTTGCTATATATATATATATATATATATATATATATATATATATATATATATATATATATATATATATATATATATATATATATATATATATATATATATATATCTTCCAATATTTTGACATAAGGCTCTTGCCGCCGCGGTGGCTGAGTGGTTATGGCGCTCAGCTACGTACCTACTGGCCCGAAATACGCGGGTTCGATCCCGGCCGCGGCGGTCGAATTTCGATGGAGGCGAAATTCTAGAGGCCCATGTACTGTGCGATGTCAGTGCACGTTAAAGAACCCCAGGTGGTCGAAATTTCCGGAGCCCTTCACTACGGCGTCTCTCATATAGCCTGAGTCGCTTTGGGACGTTAAACCCCCATATACAAAACATAAGGCTCTTCTACAACCTGATTCCGAAATGCCTGCATGACTGCTGAGGTTTCCACTGAGTCGAATGCTTTCTCGTAATCAGTGAAGGCTATATATAGGTGTCGGTTATATCCTGCGCATTTCTCTATCACCTGATTGATAGTGCGAATATGATCAATTGTGCAATATCCTTTACGAAAGCCTGCCTGACCATTTGGTTGATTAAAGCCTAAGGTTAGCCTGACTCTATTAGCGATTACCTTCGAATGGGTTACGCGCACTAATTAAAGCCCGAAGCTATTTCCCAATCCGAATTTTATTATCCCTTTGCTACGCATTCATCCACAGCCACTTAAACTACGGTATCTCATCTTGGGATAACGCCTGTCATATTCATCTCTGGCCTTTAATAAAACTTCAAAAGCAAGCCATGCGCATCATAACCTATACCTCTCGAATGTCACCCTCACGCATTTTGTTCATAGAATTCAACGTCCTACCTATCTCGGCGCTTTATTTTTACAACATTGGTATCCTATTCTTTAAGATTCTTCATCATCAGTTCCCGATAAGCATACTTTCTCCCGGCACGATCATAAGCAACATAGTCACACGTTTTGCGGTGCGTAATAACCTTTTACTACCTATAGGTCAGAACTAACTACGGGAAACAATGTCTTCTTTTTTTCATCCATTTCATTTTTGAATTCTTTGAACTCAGACATCAAACAAACTAATACGCTTTCTTTGTTCAAATTCAGATTAAAGCTTTTCCTTCTTAAAGTGTGATTTTTTACTTCTTTTTTATTATTGATTCTATGCATTGCGGCATCTGTGAGTGTTTTATTGTACATTATTCTGCATTATATTTTTGTATTTAAATATTTCGGTAGCTCATATTACACTATGTATTCATTCTATGCGTCGCTAATTAATGTGTTGAGTATTTGCTATTTTGTTGCTTATTGAAATTTATTATCATGGGAGGTACCACCCACGGTCTTGTACCATGGGACCTCTCGCTGTATACGGTTATAACTTTGTTTGAATTCATTAATAAACTTTTAATTTCAACTTCAACCTTATTAATTACCTTGTAGACAACGGACAGTAAGCTGATCGGTCTGTAATTTTTTCAAGTCCTTGGCGTCTCCTTTCTTATGAATTAAGCTAATGCTTGCGTTCTCCGAATCTTCTGGTACGGTCGAGGTCATAAGGCATGGCGTATACAGGGTGGCTAGATTTTATAGCACAATCTCCCCTCCATCCTTCAACAGATCTGCTGTTACCTGATCCTGCCCAGCTGCTTCTCCCCTTTCCATTGCTCCCTAAGGCTTTCTTTACTTCCTCTTTCATTACTGGCGGGATGACACATTGCTGTGCGCTACTGTCTCTCTCACTAACGTTCTGATTACAGCGGCTACTGTACAGATTTGTGTAGACCTCTTCGGCTACTTTAACTATCTTATCCATATTGCTAATGACATTGCCCTCCTTGGCTTTTAACGCATACATCTGGTTTTTACCTATGCCTAGTTTCCTCTTCACCGCTTTTAGGCTACCTCCGTTCTTTAGAGCATGCTCGATTCTCTCCATAATAAACTTCATTATGTCGGCTGCCTCCCTTGCGCTTAATTATTAACTTCGCCAGTTCTATTTTGTCGGTAGGGTTAGACGCCCTTATGCTTTGGCGTAAATCAGATCTTTCGCCACCTGAGATAGCTTGCCGGGAATCCTGTCGAACCGTCCTACCACCTACATCTTCTGCGCATTGCGTAATGATAGCTGTCAGATTATCGTTCATTGTATGAACATCAAGATCGTCTTCCTCAGTTAAAGCCGAATATCTGTTCTGCACCGATATCCTGTATTCCTGCACTTTCCCTCTCACCGCTAACTCGTTAATGGTCTTCCCTTTCACTAGCTTCTTAGATTCCCTCTTCAAGTCTAAGCTAATTCTAGACCCTACCATTCTGTGGTCGCTACAACGCACCTTTCCGAGGACCTCCACATCCTGGACGATACCAGGGTGAGCGCATAGTATGAAGTTGATTTCATATTTAGTCTCACCACTGGGGCTCTCCGGGTCCACTTCCTGTTCTCTCGTTTGCGGAATAAGGTATTCATGATCCGTAAATTATTTCTATCCGTGATTTCGACTAATAACTCTCCCCTGCTATTTCTAGAACCTATCCTATAGTCGCCTACCGCGTGATCGCCAGCCTGCTTCTTACCCACCTTCGCATTGAAGTCGCCCATCAACACAGTGTGCTGTGATTTTACTTTATTAATTGCCGATTCCACGATGAAATAATATGGTTTTGTAAATAAACATTTCTGCATCGACGTACGGTTAGGTAGATTAACCTGTTTCTAAAATCGCAACTTCATAATTAAGGCTTGTACCTTAGCGCAACGCGTAAGAGACATTAGCCCGTAACTGAGAGTCAGATTTACGTGTATATAAGATTGAGAAACAAATTTACCCGTGCACGCGAAGTGCGAGTGTTGCGCTTGTGCGACCCTTACAGATATGCGCTTTCCTTCCATTTTGAGCCTTTAATTGTGTGTGTCCAGTAGGGTTCACCTCGCGCAACTTTTTCAACACATAGGCTTAGACATATGTCTAAGCCTATGCGTGTGGTTTACAGCCAGCTCACTCTGGTAGCTCTGACCGGTGTCAGGAATGAGTCAAATTGAAAATATTGCTTCTTTATTTTTACTGTGCGCACAAATTTAACTATCCACGCCAGCCCACCGTACGGAGAACCTAGCAATATATGCGAAAACTGTTTCTACCAATTTTCTTAGTAAATACTACTAGCTTTCTGTGACTGTGCTCTTCACTAGCTTCTTGATGTAGTAACTTTCAGTAGTTCTGCTTATACTACCTCTATAGTTACAAAGAAGGTAATGATCTGTGTGAGAAGTAACTGAGTAGTTACTTAGTGAATTTTCCTACCTTTTTCTTAAGGGCATACGTCAATATCAGTGAAATGCACATATCCAGGGGTCAAGAGTTTGGGTCCATCACCGCAGGCGTGTGCAGTGGAATACCGATTGAACAAAGATCACTTGAACAAATTTTTCAGATGAACGAACTTTTGCGAAATCCCCTGCCGAAGCGTCATTGTATCCAGCGCAAAAAAAGTCCCCGTTGAATGGTTTTTAGTACACTAGAACTTTCAGTCCAGCGAACATTTTGGAAAGCGCTGGTGTACTCGTTCCCGGCCAGAATGCATCATTTCCGCAGTTGTACAGTACTTTTCATCCACGAATCTGCGGAACTGGGCCCAGCTAGCGAGCCTTCACAGCGCCATACTTTTGCTTGCGACATTGCGCGATTCCACATCTGCTTTAGGTTGGTGTCGCTGCGCAGCGGGCTTCTATAGTCTGAGTAGTAGCCGCATGATTATCGTTTAGCGCACTTTCCTTAGTAGTAGTCATATATCTGCAGCCAGATTTTAGCCTGAGCTTAGCGAAGTACAGCGAAATACCGCTCGAGCGAAGGTTGTCAAGAATTCCATCTTCCTGCCCTCTGTCTACCGAAGATTCTCCGAAGTGCATGCGTTGAAGTGGGGCATCACTTTACTGCGCTAACCTCACTGGCAAATGGTAAAGATCTAACCCGCAAGCCTGTGGGGATAAACTCGCTCTCAATGCGAGCGACCAAGTTGTGGTCGAAACTCGCATCTCGAGGCAGAGCGCATCCGGTGATGCGCAAATTAGGAGTCGTGCTAACGAAAGCACGGAATCCTTTTGTATACTTACCAGTTATATTTCTTCATAGTGTGATGACCCCCATAATGCGCAGGTCCACACGGGACGGAGAGGCAAAGAGACACCGTATGGCTCAGTTTAAACAAACAGGTATATTCAATAATTACACATGATTAAGACTATACATCAGAGGCTGGGGCGTCCGAGCTTACGTGCCGACGACTTCATGGGGGCGATGGAGTGGCTCCGGAGTTGGGCTCGAGCGGTTGCTGGCAGAAGCTGCACGCCGTCGGGCTTCGGCACTGAAGGCCCTCTTGGCGAACGATGTCGTCCTCAGCGTGTATGCAGTAGAATTTCAATAGTCGTCCGTTTCTTCGAGGATGGTTCACAAACCCTTCCTCTAGTGTCGTTCGGCTTGGAAGATGAACAGGAGGCGAGCTTGTAGATGATGACAGCAGAGCATAATTTTACAACAGAACAAACTCTGCACTACTTTACTCATCGACCGGGCAGGTTAGTGCCTAAGTAGCATCACATTACATGCTAAGCATGGAGCCCCAGCTCAGACTGGACTGCATCCGTTTACATGCGCTTTTAAGCACTTGATTAACAAAGGACTAAGGGCGGTCATTTCCAGTGGCCCGCCCAAAGCATCAATTCTCCAATCCAAAATAACATGCGAGATGGGGACCACCCCTTGGGCTGGGCTTAGCCTCGACCCCAGAGTCTGTTAACAATACAAACTAAATAAACAACAAAAACGCCACCACTCTCTCTCAAGTGAGAGTATACACAGGCTCTCTCTTCGGAGCTAATTCACTAGCGCCTGTCTTTCCACATTCTTGGCGAGTACTGCCTGTCCGCCATGACAGGTGTCCGTCGCGGCCCTTCTTGGAAGCTGTGGGTGCCTTCCCGGCGATAGCCCACGACAAAGGGGGGGGAGGGAAAGAATGTCGTCTTCGCGGTATCGCATAGCGTCGGCTGTGGTACGGCGCGCTCTGGCCCGCTGACAGCTCCCTTGTCCTGGAATGTAACCGGAAATTGGGGAGGATAAAGCCTGTTTCCCCGGGGCGGCGGCGGGTCCGGTTTTTCTGGTCGTCACTCAAAGAGCATGGCTGGGTAATTGATGTTGCCGCTGTCACGGGTCTCCGTCTACGCCGCGCCGTCGAACGTGGATCCTCGTAGCACACACGGAATGTCACACTCGCTCACCCTCCAGAAAAATGTTCTCCGAACATTTGAGTCCACGCAGCTCCCCTTGTCTTTCTGAATCGCCTCGCACAGTGCGTCCGACAAAACACTTTTCGCTGCACTCAACACCACTGCACAACACCATATGCCTCCGCTGTCAATACTGGCGTCTCCAGGGGCAGCACTGATCTTCTTTTACAGATAAACATGAAACTCAGCACCCAAGCCTCTCCTTTCTAGTCCAAACTGGACGAAATAAATTTACCACAGTTACAAAGGAGCTCCCACTTCTAGCACGATCACGGCACAGACAAAAATATAGATAACGAAAGGAAGTAGGGCAGGTTCTGCATGCGCTCCGCATGCTCTCCTGTGCAGGTGTTACTTAATGACAGAAAGGTTTAACTACCAACTCCGATAACTTAACACATAAGCACATAGCAATGTTATGAGCTGCGGCATTACACAATTCTAACCAGTTCACAACTCCGCTCTGTTTACGCCATTAGTCCGACTTAGCTTTCCGATTTCGCAGCGGATATCGGCCTTCATGAGTCATACTAAGTAAGTCTGTGCCCCTTTGTCTGCTTTGGGACTCGCGAGGGCTCGTGGCAGGAGCCTCTCCTGGCGTTATCTGCGCGGCAACCTCGCGCGCTTCTTCTTCTAGCAATGCATGAAGTAAATCCGGTGGCATTCCGGCCGTCACATCGGGCGCCTGCCGAACAAATGCAGGAGAGGGCGTTTCTTGCGAACTATCTGCGCGCTCCGCTTCACTTCTGTCCCCATCAAAATCCGCGCGTTCCCTTTCCTCATTTCGTGAATACTGAACCGGTGCCGACTTGAGGCGATTTGCGTGTATCCTTATCAAACGCCGGTTCACGTCTCGGACTCTGAAGTTTACCGGAGAAAGCTTCTCGACAACCTCGCACGGTCCTCTCCACTTCGTCTGGAACTTACGAGCTAGCCCAATCTGCCTTTGGCAGTTTTCAATGTACACGCTGTCCCCCACATCAAACGGCGCGTCTCTAGCACTGCGATCGTGCACCTCCTTCCTGCGCTTCGCCGCTTTCTTTAAGGACTCCTTTGCGATGTCCCTCGCCACTTGCAAGCGCGATTCTAGCTCAACCTTATAGTCGTCCAGTGAAGCGTATGGGACACGACGGGGGCCCTCTGGCACTTCACTAGGCTGGTCCGGGTCTCGGCCGTAGAGAAGAAAGAATGGCGATTCGCCCGTGCTCTCGTGTGCTGCGGAATTGTAAGCAAACATTGCATACGGGAGCCACAAGTCCCAGTCCCGCTGGTCGCGCGAAACAAAATGCGACAGGAACCCGGCCACGGTTTGGTTCAGTCGCTCCACCGCGCCGTTGCAAGCCGGATGGTACGGTGTTGTCTGCTTCTTAGCGATCTTAAGCAGCTCGCAAACTCTCCTCATTAGCTGCGACACGAAGTTCGTTCCCCGATCTGTCAAGAGTTGCCTCGGGGGTCCATGTCGGAGCACGATCTGTTCGACAAATGCTCTTGCAACCGTGTCTGCCTTCTGATCTGGGAGTGCTACCGCTTCCGCGTATTTTGAAAGGTGGTCGACAAATACTAAAATGTACTTGTTTCCGGAAGTGGTCGTGGGCAATGGGCCCATTATGTCCATACCTGTCCGCTCGAAGGGAGCCGAAACCTCAGGGAACGGCTGAATTGGAGCTGGTCTTCGTCCCTTGGGTGTTTTTCTTTCGAGACAGGAATGACACTTCGCACAGTAGTCTCTAACATCCCGTCGCATGCCACTCCAAAAGTACAAACGCTCCACACGCCTGCGTGTCTTCGCTACGCCAAAATGACCGGCGCATGGCGCATCGTGAAACGCGCGAAGAACCCTTTCTGTCCACGACCGAGGTATGACGACTCTCTCCCAAGCGGTTTTCTCTGGTCTCCCTTTCCTGGTTGGCCTCGTGCGCCGACACAGGGTGCCGTCTTTGCCAATGAAATAACCTAGCTGTTCGGGCTGAGACGGTGCTCCCTCTAAGCTTTCGATTATTCGCTTCAGGTCAGGATCTTTGCACTGCTCTGTGCGTAATTCGGCGGGGTCGACTACGGGGACAAACTCATCTATAGCTGCCACGGCAGCTGTGCGGCTGAGTGCATCAGCATTCAGATGTGTCTTTCCTGACTTGTGCTCAACTTCAAAGCAGTATTCCTGCAGGTGTAGATTCCATCTAGCGAGTCGCGAGCTAGGGTCCCTGACACTCATCACCCATTTCAGAGGATGGCAGTCTGTGACTAGCTTGAATTTGCGGCCGTAAAGGTAGCATCTGAAGTGCTTTACTGCCCAGACAACGGCGAGGCACTCCCTTTCCGTAGCTCCGTACTTTTGCTCTGTGGGGCTCAGCTGTCGGCTAGCAAAAGCAACGGGATGTTCTTTGCCCTCGATAACCTGAGATAGCACGGCACCAACTGCGAACTTTGACGCATCTGTGGCCATAACGAAGGGCAAACTAAAATCCGGGTGGCGCAACAGCGGTGCACTCATTAGCTTCCTTTTCAGGGCCCCAAAAGCATTCTCCGCGTTTTCGTCCCAGCGAAAGGCGACATTTTTGGCTGTTAATGCGGTGAGCGGCTTAGCGAGCTTGGCGAACTCCTCTATGTGCCTTCGGTAGTAACCGATCAGGCCGAGAAACTGCCGGACCTGGCGGACGCTAGTCGGGGCTGAAAAATCCGAGACACACCTTAGTTTCTCAGGGTCCGGTCGCACGCCGTCAGCTGAAACAACGTGCCCGAGGTATTTCACCTCGTTTTTGAGGAATTGGCACTTAGAGGGCTTCAGCTTGAGACCCGCTGCTCTTAGTCGCACCAAAACCTGCTCAATATCGCGCAAATGGTTATCAAAACTGACACTGTATATGATAATGTCATCCATATACACGAAGCACAGCCTCCCCAGAAGACCTGCCAGGATAACATCAGCGGTTCTCTGCCAGACAGCAGGGCTGTTGGCCAGACCCATCGGCATTCTTTTCCATTCATAGTGCCCTGAGGGCGTGTTGAATGCCGTTTTCTCGGCATCTGCCGGATCCATTGCTATCTGCCAGAATCCCGCCGCCATGTCCACTACCGTGAAGTACCTGGCAGAGCCCAGCTGAGAAAGCGTCTCCTGTATATTGGGGATGGGGTATGGATCGATGCGAGTTACGGCATTTAGTTTGCGGTAGTCCACTACCAATCGATACGAGCCATCTGGCTTTTCCACCAATAGTGCTGGTGCTCCCCAGGGTGACTTTGAGTGTTCGACAATGCCGCGATCAATCAGGTCCTGCACCTGCCACTCCATCTCCTCACGTTGGGAGTAAGGAATCCTGTACGCACGCTGGTAAACGGGCGATGAAGTGCCGGTTTCTATCCTGTGCTTTATAACGCCACAGCAGCCCAAATCCAGGTTGGACGCGGCGAATACCTCCGAGTAGTCGTTCAGCAAACCAGCCAGAGCCTCCCTCTCCCTGGATTTTACGTGGGAAAGATCGAACGACACCTTTGGAGCAGCCGAAGGACTAGCATGCTCTACAGTTGCGAGTACCGTATCGGTGGGCTCACGTTGCTCTATCGCAGAGGTGAAGAAAGCCAATGTTTTGTTCTTGGGAAGGCTCAGTGGCTGCTGGCTACAGTTAACCACCCGTAGGGGCACTCTGTGGGCGTCATTAACTGTCACGAGGCACGCGGCTGCCTTCAGGCCATTGCTGATAGAGTCGACCGGCTCAAGCACTCCCACGGCGCCGCTCTCTACATCTGAAGGCACAAACGCGTAAAAAATGTGCTCCGACCAAGGAAGGACGACCGCCTCCTCGACCAGCCGGACGGCAACCCGCGAATATACCTTCTCCAATGATCCCACTGTTTGACGGGTGTCAATATCGGTAATGCGAATCTCAGCCCCTCTCCTGTTCAAAAACGGAACTTTTGAGCCGCCCGCATTAACGTCTTCCTCAGAGAATGAGACTACTACCTTCCCTTTTCTCAAAAAATCCTGCCCTAATATACCTGACACTCCGTTTGGCAGAGACACCGTGTCCGGGCATACGTAGCAGGGGTGCTCCAATGCAATTCCGCCGAGAGAAAAGTGTAACCGGTAGAGTCCACTTATGCCAAGAGGATCCCCCGTTATGCCTACAAATTTGGTTGCCATACCACCAGACGCTTCCAACACCTCGCGGTCCCCCTTCCTTCGAAGCGTGTTAAAACTGCTTTCCTTAAGCAATGTCACCTTTGACCCCGTATCTATCAACAATTCCATACAACAACCATTTAACTTGCAACGCACAACAGGGCATGCCTCGTCGGCCACACAAACTACCACCACCTCATCATCTACTGCTCCCTCCCCACGCTCCTCAGGCTGGGGAGGACTAACTAGTTTTTTGACTCGGTATCTGGAGCCCCGCTGTAGGCTGGCTTAGGGTGTGTCTCGCCTGCTTCTCTTTGTGGCTCCCCACGGCGCACGTTTTGGCAGAACCTGGCGATGTGTCCGCGACCCTGGCAAGCGAAGCATACGATTTCTTCAAAATCTCGCATACCGCGCCTGTAGCTTTGTGGTGGTCTCCGGTTTCCAGCGAATGAGCGCTGTTGAGCGCGCGCTTCAACCTGGCGTTCTACCTGCTGAGATAGCAGCTGTTCTAAGCGATCTAATCGCTCTGTCAAGAGAGCAACCTCAGGGTTGAGCACCGCTCTCTCTATGACGCGCACTCTCGCTGCGGCTGTCGTTAACGCCTCATTTCGTTCCTCATCCAATGCGGCCTCCACGGCTTGGTCGAAATTGCTCGGCTTGCGCGAGAGCACGAACCGGCGCACGGGGTCTTGCAGACCAGCCACGAACAAAACGGTCATTTCCTCTTTAAGTATATCCTCCGCGTATTTTTTCTTTAGCTGGTCTCCTTCCTCCTCCCTGCTTAACGTATCGCGCGCTAAGCGCTGAAGCCGCGACGCAAACGTTCGCACGTCCTCCCCTACCATCTGTTCGGCGTCACGGAACCTCTGTACTCGCACGTGACGTGGTTCAGTGTCAAAATGCTCAAACGCGAGCTTCTTAAATTCTGCAAATGATTTTGTGGATTTTACTTTTTCGTCTCGCCATGCAAAATCATGAGCAGCTCCTGCCATCTTACACCTCGCCATTCCCAGCATTTGAGCATCGGACCATCCCCCCATTTTCCCAATCTCTTCTAGCATGGAAAAGAAATCGCAGATTGGAACCCCTGTCTTATCTCCCGTAAACGTCGGAATGACGCTTCCTAATGCCAGCATGCTTGCTCCGAGCGACGGCTGTGGAGTGGGAGCTCCCTCAGATACAGTCATTTTTTTTTTCAAGCCCTCCAGTGCCTCCAGCCTCTCAAATGGGGGTAAAAGTCCCACAATCAGTCCCGTGATTCCCTTTTGATTACAATTTTGAAGTCATGAATGTCACAGCATTCAGAGGACATTTGTTCTTGAGACCCCACTTCTGGCACCAGTGTGATGACCCCCATAATGCGCAGGTCCACACGGGACGGAGAGGCAAAGAGACACCGTATGGCTCAGTTTAAACAAACAGGTATATTCAATAATTACACATGATTAAGACTATACATCAGAGGCTGGGGCGTCCGAGCTTACGTGCCGACGACTTCATGGGGGCGATGGAGTGGCTCCGGAGTTGGGCTCGAGCGGTTGCTGGCAGAAGCTGCACGCCGTCGGGCTTCGGCACTGAAGGCCCTCTTGGCGAACGATGTCGTCCTCAGCGTGTATGCAGTAGAATTTCAATAGTCGTCCGTTTCTTCGAGGATGGTTCACAAACCCTTCCTCTAGTGTCGTTCGGCTTGGAAGATGAACAGGAGGCGAGCTTGTAGATGATGACAGCAGAGCATAATTTTACAACAGAACAAACTCTGCACTACTTTACTCATCGACCGGGCAGGTTAGTGCCTAAGTAGCATCACATTACATGCTAAGCATGGAGCCCCAGCTCAGACTGGACTGCATCCGTTTACATGCGCTTTTAAGCACTTGATTAACAAAGGACTAAGGGCGGTCATTTCCAGTGGCCCGCACAAAGCATCAATTCTCCAATCCAAAATAACATGCGAGATGGGGACCACCCCTTGGGCTGGGCTTAGCCTCGACCCCAGAGTCTGTTAACAATACAAACTAAATAAACAACAAAAACGCCACCACTCTCTCTCAAGTGAGAGTATACACAGGCTCTCTCTTCGGAGCTAATTCACTAGCGCCTGTCTTTCCACATTCTTGGCGAGTACTGCCTGTCCGCCATGACAGGTGTCCGTCGCGGCCCTTCTTGGAAGCTGTGGGTGCCTTCCCGGCGATAGCCCACGACAAAGGGGGGGGAGGGAAAGAATGTCGTCTTCGCGGTATCGCATAGCGTCGGCTGTGGTACGGCGCGCTCTGGCCCGCTGACAGCTCCCTTGTCCTGGAATGTAACCGGAAATTGGGGAGGATAAAGCCTGTTTCCCCGGGGCGGCGGCGGGTCCGGTTTTTCTGGTCGTCACTCAAAGAGCATGGCTGGGTAATTGATGATGCCGCTGTCACGGGTCTCCGTCTACGCCGCGCCGTCGAACGTGGATCCTCGTAGCACACATGGAATGTCACAATAGGTTCTTTTATATCTGTCGGCACGTGGAAGAAGCTTCCCAGACAAGCATCGGTTTACAGGTTGAAATTTATTCGTTCCCATCATCAACTCGAATCCACTTGAAACACTAACCCTACAAAGCCAAGAACACCAATAGGGTCCGAGGTTCAGCCCCGGGGAGGCACCGCCCGCCCTCCGGCAATGTTCCTCCTTTCCCTCGGACATGGCCGCGATTCACCATCGCATACACACTCTCGCCGCTCTGGTGACACCATCGCACAGCTGCGCCTCATCTGCGCTAGAGTTACTATATCGGCTTTGTAGTATATAGTAACTCTGGATAGCCTATATAGCCTATACAGTAACTCTAATCTGCGCGTCTCATCAGCGCCGCCGGCCCGCCGTGCCGTCTCCACCAAGGTTGGGTGCGAACCTTTGTGTATCGCACCCGCGCAAGGACATCAGTGCTGTTGAATTCATTGAACTCGCTACAAGGCGCCACCCGGGAGTAGCACAACCACCAAGCCAGCGCTGCCTTCACGCATGAAGCTATCCGCGTCCCCGGCCGGCACACGGTGGGGGTTACTGAACTGTGCGACACCAGCGCTAATCCCTTTAGCCTCCGGCGACGACTCGCCACTGTGCACTTGCCGCCACCACGTGCAGATGGCTCGTCACTGCCTCCGAACGCAGTTGCTGCTTCGCCAACGCCTCCTAAACTTGGAGGCGTTGGCTTCGCTCGCACGAGCGCGTCTCGCCGCCTCGTCCTGTGCTGACCGGCCGTACCCGAGGGGGAACGTTCTTCCATTGTATCAAGGCTGACTTGAGGAAACCGCACATTTCCGGTCCTCAGGCGACCTTGCGGCAGGCGTCGAGCGTAACATTGCCTCTTACAGAACTGTTGCTGCGTGTCGCGGTGAATTTACGGCTATAAGCCAGAACTTGCGCTCCGGATGTCCCCGTTTGATTTCAGGTCGTAGTGAACGCGACTGCACTTGTCTGACTTCGAGCGCAACCTTACAACGAGATAGCTAACCGTAAACTATAATAATCCTAGTGAGCGCGTCAGTCCGCCAAGAATTATCTGTCCTACTGTTCGTATTTTTGCCTGTTGTCTGCTGTGTGCGGAGCCGCTTCGCACGAAGACTAATCAAAACACTGGCGTTCATGGGTAGATTTCAGAAGTACGGGAAGCTAGAATTGTGGACTATGCAGGTGGTGCGATTTTTCGCTCTGAAGATGAAACTCTTTCCTGGGCTATTAATGCAAATTGAGTAGTGGCTTGATCGCTCTAACCCACCGGTCCTATGAGCATGGGTACAAGTGCCCCCCCCCCCCCCCCTCCCTCCGTGGGACTCAACGCTTGGGGATTCTCGCTAACTCTGCTTCGATACCGTTGCTAGCTGCGTGTCTCGGTCCACCAAGGGCACCCGCAATTGGATACTGGGGGAATGCGAGAGCTCACTGCTAAGTCGCGCAGGTGCTCCTACCCCCGTATTCACAAACTGGCCTTACCTTTACCTTACTTTAACGCGAAGGGCGCCTTTCAGAAAGGGTACTGAAAGTGAAAGGTAAGGGAAAAGCCAAGCTGTGTTTCAGAAAGCCACCTTTCGGCAGCCTTACGGAAAGCGCCCTTACCCCCAGAAGTAAGAGGTATGGTAACGAGACTAAAGAAATAATGATTGTCGCATAAGTGGATGTACTGATAACTTGTTTTGTATACTATATAGAAACCCGCCGCGGTGGCTCAGTGGTTAGGGCGCTCGGCTACTGATCCGGAGTTCCCGGGTTCGAACCCGACCGCGGCGGCTGCGTTTTTATGGAGGAAAAACGCTAAGGCGCCCGTGTGCTGTGCAATGTCAGTGCACGTTAAAGATCCCCAGGTGGTCGAAATTATTCCGGAGCCCTCCATGACGGCACCTCATTCTTACTTTCTTCTTTCACTCCCTCCCTTATCCCTTCCCTTACGGCGCGGTTCAGGTGTCCAACGATATATGAGACAGATACTGCGCCATTTCCTTTCCCCCAAAACCAATTATATTATTATTAATACTATAGAAATCAGTTAAACATATACTGGAGCTGTCATAGTCATTCAGTACACGAAATCAACTAGCCTGACTCAAATTTTTACGCACGTTTCCTCTTGGTCTAGCCACAGTGATAGGCAGCCGTCGATACAAGAAGCTTTGTTGAGTCGACGTCGGTGTTTGTTTATTTTCGTGTGCCTCGATCGTGGTGTCTTGTGCTTGTGCGCGTTTGTTGTTTTGGGCTGAGCGTTAGAAATGTACCTTTTCTGAGGATTGTTAGCCAATACGGAGATGCTAGTAGAAGTTACAACTGCGATACAAGGAAATTTTATCCCATAGCCGCTTTGCTGCTGCTGCCTTGTGCGGCTCGGCCTTGGTTTCTGCAAGATCCACTGCTGAAGGCGTCGCGGAAATCGTGCATATCTTATGGGACGGGTTCACAGTGAAGGGGTGACGAGAGTAGTATTTTTATTATAGCGCTGTCCTGTTCCGAAGCGCCCTCAGCTACGGCATCGATGCGAAACTAGCTAGGCTTAGCGACGAGTAGGGCAGTCAGGAAGCAGCGTAGTCCGTCGCCCGGCGCGCCCGTAGGCGGTGTCGCTGCCGGAAGGTGGGCTCTTGTGCAGGCATGCTACCATTGCTCGAATATTGCAGAGAGACTTTCTGATAGCATGGCTGTTTTGTTTTTTCTGGTGCGAACGTGAAGTACACCAAGCCGGCTGGCCGGCCGGCCTAGCTGAATCCCGTGCGCCGGCGTAAAAAAATGAGCTGTTCTTGACCTAAATAATAAAACATGGGAGAGAAAAATGTCAACAATGTATCATTTTTGTGGAGTACTGGCCAATACTGAGTTGCTGGTAAAAGTGACAACTGAGATGCGAGCAAATTTCTTGCGAGAACCGCCTCGCAGCTTCCGTTGGCCCGCCGTTGCGGTCCGGCTCGCTTGGCGTCCGCCAGCTCCGGTGCCGAAGGCGTCGTGCAAATCGGCCATATTTTTAGTTTATTGCGACATGTAGCTGTTGACAGCACGGTGATATAAATAGTGCGCCATTATTACAGTGCAGGCGACTACTGAAGCGCTGTGCGCTGCTGCATTGATGCGAAACAGGCTATAGGCCTAGCGGCGATCAGGGCAGCCGGGCGCAGTTCGTAGCGCGGCGTGCCCGCGGGTGGTGCTGTAGCCGAAAGCTGGCTACTTGCTCATGCATGCTTTGTCGCTGTTCGACGATAGCAGGCAGTCTTTCTGATAATATAGATGTTTTGTCTTTTCTGGTGCGAACTTCAAACCGTGACACCGGCCGTGTGCGGCGCTTGAGCCGAGCTGCGCATCGATGCTTGCCGATCGGTGTTTCCCTGCTTGCAGTGGGGCGGCAGTCTGCAAGCGGCGACCAGCGCGGCGCACCGACGAAGTTTTCGCACATGTGTCTCCTGCTTTAGTTTTTGCATATCTTCGGTTCAGGGAAACTTGACTAGTGCCGGAAACAATGTTGCTACGATTACGGCGGATACAATCGATACCACCGATAAAGATACATCGACAGGGTAGCCGACAACTTGGAAAGTTCCCGCACCGTAAAAGCGAAGGGTGGTAAGCAGTCGCAGCGGCACGGGGCAACCTCGTCCGTTAGGGCAGCGGTGCAGCGGCAGCACAGACAAGAGTTCCAGCACGGCAGGCTTCGAAAAGCTGTACCTCGCGAGAGGCTCATCGTCGAACTGCTCCATCGGATACTGGCGATCCCTCAGCACTCTCTGTTCCGGCTTCGCACGATGGGGCACCTGATCGATTTCTTCCATTAACTCTGTGAACTTGATAAATCAGAAAAGCGGTCATCTATCGTACTCTGTTTCCATGTTGAATTGACGAAAGGAGCTGCTAAAGGTAGGCCAGGAGCTACCTTTGCGAACGCGCCCTTTCCGAGGCCGAAAGGGCGGCTAAAGGTGCAGTTTAAGACGCAGCATACGGTGCATTTAAAAAAAAAAGACTGCAACCCGGATGGTCTTCTTAATTTCGATAAATATGTTGATATGTCATGGCACGTGGTCACCGGCATTGCCATCCATTTTTGAAAGCGTACAATGGTAATTACTCTGAGCTCCTATCTGTGTTTGTCCGAGGCATTGTGTAACAGGACAACGACAGCGCTTACAGAAGACGTCTTGGACTAGTGGGTATGAGAGAGAGAGAGAGAGAGAGAGAGGGGAGAGAGAGAAAGCTATCTGGGTGGCCGGGCAATCAGGTCAAGACCGAGTAGAGAGTGGCAGATGAAAGAGGGTAGTTCCCTCCCTCCATGGTCGGGGATAGCCTCCCCATGTCTGCATTGTCACGCCGCTCCCTGCATTGTCACGCTAGCAGGGTCATGAGAATGGCCGATGCCATTGGCTGGAAGGGGGTCCTTTGCCGGGGAACAGCCGCTTCGTTCTTGAGTTGTATCCGACTATACACCATTTTACGAGGAGCGGGCAGGAGAGGGAGAAATACTCTCAAACACGTGCGCTGCGCGACACCCCACTGTTGCCATCCTTCCCTGGACTGATAATCCGGCGCGCGGAGCAACTTTCGGCTGGTTAGCCACCGGTCAAGCGCGTGTTTGCGTCTGTACAACAAAAGCTGCAATGTTGTACGGAAAGCCAACGTCCTCTAGACATCAATGTTTTATTGCCGGTTGCGGGAATAGTCGACAGAAGTAAAAAAAAAAAGCCGCAGGTATGCACGCGCACCATGTTATGCGAAGGTCTCAGCGTGTCTGCGATGTCTGTTTCTTCACCGCTTTCCCGCCGGTCCCGAGTTGCATTGGTAGTGGACTGTTGCAAATGGGTCGCAAGCCCCAAGGGTAGCGTTGGCCTGGCGGCCTGGGGCACAGCTGGAAACATCCGAAGGTCCTGGCAAAGGATGAGTCGACTGCCAACAGAACAGCTTGTTTATTCTAGCATCGCAAGAGAGCAGCCGGTCAGGGCGACCACGTTACTCGACGGAAGAAATCGAAGCCTCCCTTTGGCGTCCGGGGCAGCTGCCTTTATACCCTCGGAGTCGAGGACAAGAAGGAACGGCTCGGGATGAGGCGCACGAGACGGCGACGCACGGACATGTTGAGACGTGACGTGACGCGTCCGCCGGGCCGGCGCCGGTCAGACCTCCTCGCCTCCCAGTTGGGGAGCTCCTCTCCCCGACTGCCGCGCTTTGACAAGCGTGGGCACCAACATGCACACACACACACGCACACACGAAGACACGTGGCATTGAAACCTGCCTGGACGCGCTTGGCGGGAGGCGTTGCGGCAGCGCTGAACGGGCCAAAATGACCGCCACTTTGAACGAAGCCCCGGCGTCCGTTGCATCCGCGCCGGCTATACCGCGCGTCGTAGGCGAAACGTAACAGGACGTAGTAAGCGAACAGAAAATACTTGCGCCAACAACAAGCTTACGCATCAGCGCATTTTGTGAATGAAATGCAGACAGAAGCAAACCCATTGCCCTTGCTTAATATCGGGCGCAGAACGAAGCACAGCGCCTGATTTGCCAAACTATACCCTGTACATAATTTTAAGAGATCAAGCTTTTGGATGGTCTTGGCAAAGCTGTTTTAATTCAGCAGCACACGATGTAAGGGCTTCGCAAATGTGGCCACAACTTCGTTTCGCCACACCACATGTTCACGAATATCGGGATCTCGTGGGCATCGACACATGAAAAAAACAACAAAAAGCATGCTGTTATTACAAAAATACTAATTTCATCTGAACAATGGCATGAATGGTAGCGGCGACACGAACTTTTACCCAACTGCAAAGTTAGCATTCAAAAATGCAGCCACGGCAACGTAAGAAGAAATAACATACGGCATGCGCGGAACGGTAAACTCTGCCATGCATTGTAATGAATCATTCGACTGAAATCACATCGAATGCACTGTAAGAAAATCCACTATGTATGGCAGTGCCAGATATGAAACAAACGCAACGACTTGAGCGGTGCCCCTACCCGACTGAGATTGGAATCCTCAACACAGGTGCGGCTATTCGGCCTGTCAGTAAGCTGTAATAGCGTTCCATTAGCGTACCAACCTTTCAGTTCGTGTAATTACACATTTTCTGGTATTTGTGGGTCAGTGAGTACTGGCTGGAGCAGAGGAGGCAAGAATGCGTGTTGCTTTCAGTGAACTGGCATGTAACGCTCGTAGTATGAACAGCCCTAAGCGAGCGGCAGGAGGGGGTGAATTTCAATTTTATCGCGCGTATCGCCGCAAACTAACACTGCGGCGATCAGACGTGGATTCGTTTCGGTCACAGAGCTCGCGTTGTCTCCCGAATGTTCAGTTTGTGAACAGAGTACTCTGTCGTAAACTCCGCATCTAAATTGTCACAATCGCCATGTCCAAGCAGGCAGCGCAAGCGTTAATTAGAAACTGTGCTCCACGAAAAACGAGATATTCGATTGATCTATGCAATCTTGAGTTTCAGCACATTTCGCTTTCGTTTTTCCAACATGCAACACTGTGCAACGTTTGCCCTACAGGCAACCGGCGACAAAAACTACACGCGTGAACTGCGAGCATGGATGGCACTCACTGATGCTGATCGTTCGCTCCGTCGAAGCATGATCGCTTGCTCCCGCTGGTTGTTGCAGGCGCTAATGGCGCAGCACACACGAGGATTAACACGAGGTGAACCCCCACGAACCATTTTTAGGATTGACAGGAATAAAACGGGCGGATGACACTGCCAGAATCCACAAGCTGCTTCGTCTGCAGCCCACGGGCTGCAGATTATCAGTCCATGACGGCGTCGGCGGTGGGCGGCGCTCGTGTAAAACAAACATGGCGGCGCCCAGGTATCGAAACTAAAATCGTGTTATAGGCTTCCCAATGGGACGGGGAGGTGCAGGGTATGGGGGGTACTGAGCAAGGATTGGGCATTCCCATATGAAATGGTAGAGGGTTGGATGCGCGTCAGAAAAAGGGCAATTTGCGGGGAAGCATGTGGGATAAACTATGTGCCTAAGCGCCTGAAAATGGGGGAACGTGCTAACCTGGATTTGGTACCAGGAGGCCGCCTCCTCTCGACGGAGTTTTTTGTGAGGTGGTAAGTGTGTCCTGTGGGAGAGTCGGTAATGTTGAAGTATGTGCAGATAGGTGAGTGGGATGAACTCCTCCTCCTCTGGGCTGGGATGGCTTTCCACTGGCCCCGGGTGGATAAGTTCTCGGGTTGCAACATGCACGCGCTCATTGCCAGGGAGAGACATACAGGTGTCCAGACGAGGCGGGTTTTATGGATTCTTGCACGTAGTTGCGGCAGGCAGTTTGCGAGTCAGTGATGATAATTATTGATTGATCCGCTGAACTTAATTCATACTTCTTCCGCCTCTGTGCTACTTCCAGTGCGCACTGTGGCTGCGGTGACTGTGTCACGCTTCCAGTCAGCCACCGCCGCCGTCGCAATCGTTGCCGTATAGGGTGTGTTGCGGCGCCCGAGTGAGTTTCATTTTAACCATAGATATGGTGCAGGATTTTTGCCCTGCCTTATGTCTTTCCATTGCAATTCTTAGTGCATTTTTCTCCGTAATGAGGTGACGGAGATGTTAACTTTTAATTCCGGGGCGATGCCTTTACGTTCACAGGATCCATGACTGTAGGTCTGGTACCCGAGTTGCTGCAGTGCACATCTGCCCATGGGGGTTCGTTTGAGTCTTTCAAGCTGGTTTATTTTATGGGCTTCAATAAGATCGTCCATTGCGTTGTGGATGCCTAATTGTAGCGTCCTGCTGGTTGCGGAGGAGACGGGTTTGCCGGCGGCCATTTTCACGGCTGTATGGATGAGGATGTCCAGTTGTTTGGATTCAGTTTACGTTAGCAGATGGTAGGGGCGTGGTATCTAAGACACCTGATAATAAGGGCGTGGATGATTCGAAGGACATCCATTTCTTAAGACCACGGCGACGGTTAGTTACTCTTCTTATCATGCGAACTATCTGGTTTGTCTGTCGTTTTAGAAGAGCAGTGGTGAGTGTGGCTCTCGCGTTTAGGGTGCCTCGATGCCAGCGCCCTCGCGTTCGCTTGCACACGGAGTCCAAGTAACCGGAGCCTGTTACCTTGTTAACGGGTTCTCCCTGCATATTGACCCCTACGTCTGGTGTAGGGTTGGTCCTCCCCCTGCACTTTTTCAGCGTAAGCAATTCAGATTTTCGGAGGACGGCGCATGCTAGGTCTCCAGCTCGGGCATAGTTGTCCGCAGTTCTCTGCAGTGCGTCCTCAATCTCTCCATGCGAACCCTGTGTGGACCAAGTAGTGACATTACCTGCATAAAGTGCGTGTAGAATTCCTGGGATAGCATCTAGCAAGGGACCGAATTACGCATGGCGATGTTGAACAGCGTGAAAAGAGAACTGACGCTTGTGGTGTTCCTTTCCCTGCGAGGGGAACTGGATCGGATCTGATGTCTCCTACGCCGATAGTGGCTGTTCTATTCCGGAGGAAAGCTCTAGTGCAATTGTAGGTTCTTCGGTCATGATTTACACTGTCAAAGGCTCCTTTGCGATCTAAAGCGAGGATTGCCTTTGTCTGCTGCGTGCTAAATTTATCGATTAGTTCTTTGATTTGTAGAAGTACATCCTGTGTGGCCAGACCTTGCCGGCATCCAAACATCGTTCGCGGAACTCTCCCTGCGTTTTCAAGTAAGGTTAATTGCAGTCTGGACAGGATGACATGCTCAAAAAGCTTCCCTACACATGATGTGAGGGATATGGGTCTCAAATGGTTTAACGCTGGTCGAGTATGGCTCTATCATCCTCAGGAAATTTAAAGAGAAGTTTTTAAACAGATTTGACACTTTGTTGATTTAGTCCGAATTTGATCAAAAAGCTGCGTCGGTGTTTTGGCCGTATACTTAGCGCACCTTGAATACGGTCGCAGGGAGTTTTTCAGTTTCTGGTGAGTTCTGTGGTGCAATTCTCGGCCTGGGCTGTCAAGAGCGCGACGCGCTCTTTTAGTTTCCTATTACACGCTTGCCTCCGCCATCTCTTCTGTAGGAGGTGCAGGAGATGCCTATCCACGTCTAGGTTTCCATGTGTTGCATCTAAGACTAGTTGCTTCATGTAGGTGCCCCTGGATTTCTTGAATCCATTCTTGAAGATTTTTATTGTTGAATCCGACTCTGGTCTTTGTACACAAATATAGAGAAACAACGACTGCTTAGAGGAAGAGAGGTACGTTGCTTGGCGAGTTGGTTGTCATTTAGAATTCTTATCACATCGTTCTAACTAAATGTTTTGTAGCGAATCACGTTTTTTTGGTCCCCCCCCCCTCCCCCCCTTTTCGGATTTTTTGGATCTGTCTCTTGTTGTGTGGGTATACCGATGAGATATGTGGCGACTCATATGGTTTCTCCTCGTTTCATCCTTGTATATCCTTGCGCATGCATGCGTCTCTCTGCCTTCTTTTGCTTGTGAATTTTCTTTCACAGTATAAAAGGTGCGGTTCGGTTGTCTTCTAAAATAAAGTTGTTAGTTCAGCGCAGTTGTGTTCACTTTTTGTCCTTGCCTGCCGTCCGTCAGCGCTGCCTTTATATCAGAGGAAGCGAAACTTTAAATTCCTCCTTCCCTAAATTTCCCCTTTAAATTCGACTAACTGCTTGCACCCTGCGGAGACAAGCACAAGCCCACAGAGATAAACCCATATCAACAGTCGGTAGTTTTAGACCAGACCCCAATTTTCGACGTTTTTTCTCTGTCGGAGAGTTTTTAGCACTTTTATGGGTTGTGTACGTGCGCGCTTTGACAGTAATTTTCAGGCAAGAGTACACTCTCATTGGAGTATATATGAAGCCAAGCAGGCCATTCAACACTTGGAAGCTTGAGAACTTGACAGAAACGACGCCTTCACCAGTATTATTTGAGGAGACTTCAATGCTCATAATGAAATTTGGGGCAGCTCACGAGTTTTTCTGAAAGGATTCGATTGAATCTCTAAATGACGGCAGCATTACCTAGCTCCTAGGCCCGACCACAGCATCTGCGTGGCTCTTTGTACAAGTCTAGTTGCTCGAAATTTTGACTGGTTCACCGCCTTGGAAACAAATGGAAGTGATCATTACCCAATCCTTATATTAGCTGTCCGTGCGCAGTTGCCACCAAAGAAAGTCTTAATAAAAACTTCAGATCGGTATGCATACGAGAACACTGCAAGCAGGGGCATTACTGGTACAACTGGGAACGCGGAATTAGTCTCCCCAATAACTCACTGCTTGAAAGCAAGTACACGAATTTCAGCTAAAAATGACAGTTTACCTTCAAATGACGAAGCATTTGAAAGGCTGTGTGCTATTCGCATGTGAGCTAAAAGGAAAACTTTGGGTGCGCCAACCGGTAGCCAAACTTTGGCGGACCGTTAGACGTATGTGCACGCCACTCCAACAGCTTTACTCTTTCGCCGCAGTTCTCCATTCTCTAAAAGGAGTTTCAGAAGAATACTGTAGACTACTGCCGGCGGGTTCAACACCTTCAATATTCTCCGCAGATGGTCAGTCGGGCCTCCCTCGAGCGGTAGTGACTGCGTTGGATCTGCCTTTCACAAGTTGAACAGCTGACTACAGCCATCACCGACTCAAACATGCGCGCGTCACCGGGTCATGGCGAAGTGAACTATGAAGCCATCACTAAGCTACCCTGCTACTCCAGCCTTCGTCTCCTGGAATATTACAGTTCTTCCTGGATATGACTGGTGAGGTCCACATGGAGCGGAAGCTGGCGAAAATTGTGCCCGTTTAGAAACCTGATAAGCAGCCAACAAGGTATACGCTCTTTCCGGCCCATCACGCTACTCAGTTGCGTAGGTAAGCTTACAGAGCGGATGATCTACAAACGGATCACATGGTTCCTCGTAAATCCAAATGAGTATCACCAAGAAATGAATGGGCTTCGCCAAAACAACTGTGCGATTGATGCAGTCGAACCCGCGGATAAGTCAAACTCGAAGGGGATCGCGAAATAGTTCAAAATATCGATAATTCAGTATATAAAAAATGCAAGTGGGCAAGTTGATCTGTAACCAGGAAGCAAGAATACCATGCTCCCTTTCTAATGACTGGCTTCTTTTATCATGTTCGCCGGCCAGCTGGCAGGGCACCATTCGTTAGGCGTTGCTATAGGCCTTCCTGCTTCTCATCGAAAAAGCAGCGTACGGTTCTTGGGAAATAGACGCTGCCTACCATGTTTAATCCTGTCACCAGTGCACTATAAAAAGAATAATCGCTGATATAAATCAGTAACGGCTTTGGCAGCGAAGCGAGATGTGCACGCCAGGCATGGCCCGCCGCTAGGCTTTAGTTAGGCCGGCTTCACCCCATGACAGATGATGAGGCATAGAAAATGAGTACAGTTAAGAGACCGAAGGCCGCCCTCGAGACATTTCGCCACGCGTATTCACAGCGCTTGCGCTGCCACCTGGTGCCTGAGACCGCGCAGCCGACCCGCCTATACGAGCGCGAATCGCCATTGGCAAAAGTGCCACTTGCAGGGGCCCGGCGCGCCTTTCGATATATCGAATGACCGGCGAAATGAGAGTTCGATATATTTCATCAGGATTTCAACTCTTTCAGGCGAATCCCGCTATACTGACTTGAAGTACGTCTAACACCTTTTTGGCTGCTAACGCTTATATCATTAATTGTCATAGTCACGAGTTTTATTTCCTCTCCCGTAGAGTCTATGTTGTTGTTATCCAGATGTTGACGTGGAGTGGTAGAGGGTGGGCATCGTGAGTGACCCTGGGGACGTACTTCGCGACTGGTGAGTTCAGACAGGTGTGCAGGCTTTCTGACGGTGAGAGACTTGGAAGGCTTTCCTCGAGAAGTTTTGTTACAATATTTACACAACTGCTTTAGATCTGCCGAAACATTTAGGGCCTCTCTGCTTTAACTAAAAAGAAAACATCAAACATCCACGACTCCGAACCACCGCCGGCCACCACACTGCCAACCTGTCCGGCCGCCGCTCAACGAACTGCTGTCTCCAACTCCTCGGCCCCGGGACCACCACCGGCCGCACTCGACCGACCTGTCCGGCTGCCACACACTCAACTTCCCACGCTTTCCTTCGGGTGCACCCATGCTGTTGCATTTCTGCCAAAACTCCATCCTCAGGCAATAGACTAATAGATGATTTTCCCGCCATCTTTCATACCTAAAATGTCACAGCGAGAAAGAAAAGTACAAAATATAAAACACACGCCTCGCTGTAAGCCACTCTGGCTAACTAGCCGGGAAGGGTAAAAAACAAAACGCACCGCGCCGATCTACCCGAGCCGTCCTGTCGTCGTCTCGTGTTTGGGGCCGACTCCGAAAAACAAACCATTCCTCACTCGCTTCGGCCGAGGAACACGGAACTCGCGCGCGGCGCCGTTCTGAGAGTCTTTTCCCCCTTTGTGGGCTCATTCCCGTGCTCCCCTTCGGCGGCACTCCTCACGCTATCCCACGACGTACGCTAGCTGCGTCGTGGCAGTCATCGACTCCATCCTTTACATTGCTCCTTTGTTATTCTTTTCTTATTCTTTTCATTGTTCTTTTATCTTTCACTGCTCTGAGTGCACCACGGTAAAATGCCAGTGGTTGTTAGCGGGCATCTCACAATAAATAAATAAATAAACAAATAAATATATAAATAAATAAATAAATAAATAAATAAATAAATAAATAAATAGTGCGCGACTACATGTAATAAACACAAGAATGAGGCATCAGAAGGCGAAATCATATGCTCGGGGTGCAAACCCGATATACTTCGACTCTCCATGGGCAAAATGTGTGGGTTTAATCTGTGTTAATTTTTAATCTTGTGGCCGTGATTAGACGCAGAAAGAAGAGGTACTTTCCAGAACTGGACTAAAATCAAATATCATCCCACCCCTCATTTTTTGCAACTGATGATCAAGTGGTTCCTCAAGACTTCAAGATTTTAATAGACGTAGCCTTCCTTGCAATTTTTTACTGCAAGTAACCTCAGCCTCTCATTGATGATGATATGACTGAGTCTTTTATCCTATCCGTTAGGGGCCTCGTGGTTCTTGCCCAGACAAAGACTGCGGCTGAGGTTGCCCAAGTGCCTTTAATAATAATAATAGTAATTGGTTTTTGGGGAAAGGAAATGACGCAGTATCTGTCATATCGTTGGACACCTCAACCGCGCCGTAAGGGAAGGGATAAAGCAGGGAGTGAAAGAAAATTAATTTCTTTTACGATCGTTGGCCATCTTTTAGGCAGTACAGAATATGCCTTTTCGTAACACTTAGCATCACCGTTGCGCGCTGTGAATCGTACTCAGAATCGTAACATTTAGGGGTGCTACGCACCGCCGTTTTTTATTACATGTAAAAAAAACTTCACTCACAGCACGTATGTTACTGACCTGAGCGGACCAGTAACCATGGGTTTGGCGCTCTTTGGCCAAAGGTGCCCTTGTGCCATAAAAACCCATTATCATCGTCATTGTGACCTGCGCTCTTAAATAAAATGACTCTCTGTACAGTACTGATATCCGCAAAGTCGGACGTGATGTGCAACCATTATGCCTTGCAAATCTGCTGACTGACAGAGCAGTCACAAACTATTTTTTCACCTCACTAATTGTTGGGCACTACATTAAAGACTAGCTGCAGGCACTCAACTGAACAGTTAGATTTAGCGAGGTCTTTAGCTACAGACAGGGCACGCCAACCGTTAAGAGACTCGCACGTCATAAAGTCCACATAACCAGCTTGCTCCGAAGAGTTGTGCCCCCCCTCCTGCTACCGGGCGCACACTCTTCGGCTCTGCTGGCTTATTTGCGTTACGCTCCGCGGTCCGTGCGAAGCTCGCTCCGGGCGCGCCCGCTTTGCGCCGCAGGAGCAGAGTCAGAGCACTGTCGTGGGCACCGACCGATTCGGCGGCAGGTGTTGCCGGCGGCTGCGATAGATAGCGGGCGGCGGCTCAGCGAAAACCACCGGCGCCAAAGCCGCCACCGGGGCCGACGACCCGCTCGCGCGACGCCCGAGCTGCAGCGCCGAGCCAATAAGCGCGGCCAATTAAATGGCCAGCCAGTGCCGCCGTTACTGCCTGCAGCTTCTAGGAACCCTCCCCGGCTCTGGTGCGCCACTGTGGGCGCCCCGGCGGCGGTGCACACTTGCGTGCAGCGCGTCCTGGCAGCGGGACCGCCGGTGCGACCAGTATATAGCATGCCGCGGCTCGCGGAAGCAGTCAGCGCCCGCTCTGGGACGAAACGACGCATGCCGTGGCGCGAAATTTAGTGGCGGGCGTAAAAAATGCAGTGTCCTGGTGGACAACGTGCAGAACGCAGTCGTCGCGCGTTGGTGCATGCAAGCGACTGGCACCTTACGCACTGCACGCAGCCTGGGCTCAATTACGCCGGACGATTTGGGTGTGAAGCCACATGAAGCCCACGAGATGACTCTCTTTCGACTACGGCGGTCACAGCAGGTGGCGGTCAGTGGGCATTCAATTGGAACCGAGCTGTACTTTAGAACCGTTCCTTTCATCCCGTTGTATATATACCCCCTTCCGGCGAGGTAGCTATGCCGCCAACTGCTGAAGTCATAGTGACAGTGGACTACGGAAGTTTACGGAACGCTGGCGCAGTATAATAGAAAAAGGAAATGTTCCAGGGCCCTGGACGTTAATTCTGGGAGTGCGGTCTGCGACCATACTGCAGGCAGCGTGCCTCGTCCGCGATGTAACTTTAACCTTTCGTAGCAATTTATGGTATAACTACCGACTAGTGCGCAAACACAAAATGCGATAATAGTCGAGCTCAATTATAACGACCGCAACTATAACGAACACTCGCTTATTACGAACGAGGACGGGGCTACCGTCACAATCTTTATTAGGGCAATGGCATCGCGTCTCACATACCGAACACCTGTGGATGCACAACTCGGTTACAGCGAAGAGAAGGCGCTGCAAACTCGACCCCGCAGTCGAAAACCACCGCTTCTTGCAGGAGCGAAGAGCGTCTTAGCTTATGTGTCATCCCCCCTCCCCCCACCCCCTTCCAGCGACAATAATGCGGTAACCCAGAAATACAAAAAGATTACACATGAATAACAGCTAAAAAATGTAGGACGTACGGAATGCCGAAGAAACTTTTTGGGGCCGTCAAAAACGCTTGCCCTGAAAGGCGACGCCTAGCGTTGGTGGAAAGTGCGGTAAGCTTCGCGCTAACGTATTTCTGTGCACGAACATGAACGGTAGCGACCGGCGGTCGCTGTTTGTCACCGGGAAGACTCGCAAGGTGCAGTGCTTTGGAAGCTACGTTCTCGTACGCTACGTGCACGACACAAAGGCCTGAATTACGCGTGGCTGTTTTTTTTTTTTCGACGAGAGTGCCACTCCGCATAAGTTTAGAGCAGGTATGGGGATGACAGGTCACTTGTTCGCTGAGTGGCTAATTCAGGTCGACTATGACATGACGAAAAAAAAAATAGGAGGGTCCTTTTCGTACTTGACAACCTTGCGGCGCGCCACCTGCTGGCTTCCCTCACTGCAGTGACCACGCACTTCTGCCAACGAACGCGACGAGCGAAACCAGCCATTTGACAAGAGCATAATCCACGTGCTAAAGAGCGGCGTTTACATGACGGGGTTGAGTAGAGTTGAGCTGAAAACCGGTTACTGGGTTCATGTAAACACCGCAGAGTCGGGTCCGGGAGTCGAGGGAGCGAGTCCAGTCAACTCCGCTGCAGGGGGCGGGTTGCCTCGATGTGCTTGTAAACGCTGTCGAGCCGAAGAGTCGGGTAGTGGGAGGGGAGGTGATAAATACAAACCTGTTTTTTGCTTTCGCCGTCGTGCCTCTGAGACAGCGGAGGCAAGCCACTATCTTGGAGGCTGCTACAGCCCTCTCTCATTGCGCTGCTCGACGCTTGGTGTCACTGCAGTCGAACCGGTCTCGGCTCGGTAAAATCGAGTTCATGTAAACACACAGCCATCGAGTTGGGCTGACCTTGCTTAACTGGATCCCCTGACTCGACCCGCCGCTGTCGCGTCATGTAAACAAGGCTAAGGTGTTCTGTCGACTACGTGTCACCAGCGCATACTTACAGCCATTGACCGACCACATGCCTCCCCGCCCCAGTTTGAATTCCTCTGCTCCCCGCGCCGTTGAATAAGGTCCCGCAGATGGAAATGACTGTGGAATGAATCAAGAATTGCCTCCGTAAGGCAGCGTTTAGAGACCGAGGAAAGATGGAGGGCGCTGTTGAACGCCCACTTTATCAGACGCATGTGGATTTATGGCAACGCGTCGTTGATGCGCTGCTGGCCCGACCTGATGTCGCCTGGGATGACTTCGGTGGTGCGGATGATGACGCGACATCGGAAAGCCATGCATTTATGAAAATAATAGTACTCGAAGCCCGTGAACCCTCGCGCTGCCAGGACTCTGATGAGGATGACGAGGAGGCCGGCTTACCACGCACACCCACGGGCCGTCAAAAGTATACGGCCAAGGGGGTTTGCTTGTGAGGCCTGCTGTATGCCTCGCTATTCATGCTCAGCGACCGTAATCTCTCGAAAGAAGAATGGCTTCGCGTCCTCAATCCTCCCAAGGTTTGCACTTCTAGATGTTCTCGGGAGCCCCGCTAAGCAGCTAAGAAGCAAACCCCTTGGGCTGTATACTTCTGACGGGGGCTGTACCATGCTAACCGTGAGCGCTTACGCCGCCATTAGTTATACTGCGGCGTGTTGGTAGCAAAGGTATGTGACTGAGCTTGAGAGCTTTGAAAACGCCGTAATACAGCCTAGTTTGAATAAGCAGCCGCGCATAAGGAACTTACACTGTCCAGCTTTGTATTTCTGGCTGTAACATGGGAAGTCCACTTACTACGAACCTCGGATACAGCGAATGCAACTGGCGCGACCGTCAGGTTCGTTATAAGTGCACTCGACTGTGCATGTAAAGTGTCTTATACTGTCTTGCGGTGAAACCTTGAATCATAAATATTGTCTCACTTGATTCGTTCAGGTTAAGCACCATACATTAGCGAAGTTACCGTGAAGGCATGAAACGATGCCCTAATGGTTAAATGATAGCCTTCCTGAGTCGGGCACTCCAAGTGTATTCAATCTCCTCTCCAACTGCTCCGCTCTGCATCAAAGTATCCGCGCGTCTGTTCCTTTTATTATTTTCTGCTCATCTCACCTTTTCTTTCGGCTCAAGCCCATCAAGTAATAGCATGGAAATTCCGTGCTGCTGCTGCTGCTCCTGCTCGATTAGAGATTCACTTTAGACGTCCCCATTCCGGTTGATATTGATCCAGTCTATAGCTGCCATGTCTGAAGGGCACTTAAATGTCGCGTCCTTTAGCGTAGAAAGTACCCCCCGGCGGCTAAACGTCTCTCTAATGAAACTTCTCGCCCGTACAGCTTCTACCAAGGCTCGTTTTAATCGTTTCCATTTCTGCCTTTCAAACGCTCTCGTGCCATTAAGTCTTATGTCCTAGAGATTTCGTCATGGTTTGAAGATTTTCTCTGCCTGAACTTACTTTTCTCGTGTATCTCCACTTCCGGAAATCCCGTTTACTTTTTATCTTTCTTGAGAAAGCTCCCGCAGGCGTTCGTTTGGCGCCTTTCGCGCTCCATCTGCTGCGACCCAATCGCTATACGCCCTTCGGCGCTGTTCGATTGCTTTTCCACTTTTCTTACTCCGACATGGCCAACGCCTTCTTTTTGTTTTTTTCTTCTCTGGAAGCCCTTTTTCTGTTTTCTTCTCGCCCGTGTCAACAGCAATTTCTTGTCTTCTTTGACAAGTCAGTGTCCATGCTTGGTCGACAACTCGTTAGTTGCTGGACTGGCGGCATCCATGCTTTGAAACGATGGTGGTACGTTTCCCCTGTTCTTTTCCGGTCCAAAGCGCCGCTGCAGTGGCTTGACTCTTATTCATATGGGGATGGATAAGCATATTTACTTAAGCGGCAAAGGCTGAAGCTGCTTTTCAGCTGGTGACCCCAGTCGAGAACACCATATGTTGCGGCTCCCACCTTGTCAACCACCGCACCAGCCATATACAGGTTTCAGGTTGGACAGCCTAAACAAAAAGAAAAAGAATAATGCCCGGCTATATGCAGAGTAATCCACGTAACTTAAGCCAAGGCTTTGAAAAAGCAGCACACGGCAGCTGGGCGAAGCCAATAAGACGTTGCTTTCACCCAGCTGCGCGGTCTACCACTTCTTTTTAAAGCCTTGGCTCAAGTTACGTGAAATATCCTGTATATATAGTTGGCCGATGGCCGTGGGTGGGCTGAAGACTGTGTAGATGTAAAGGTAGATCTGTTTTGATCTGTTTCTTCTATATGAGTTTTTATGGTGTTTTGCACTGCACGAGTGCTTATGAATTCCTATAAGCTGTCTGTGCCCCGCATTATGAGGGGTTTTTATTGTGCTGCTGTGGTCCATCCAGCCATTCGATTGCCCGGGACGGCCAGATGCTGGCCGTGGCGGCCAGGCGTTCATATATCGCCCACCGAATGGTACCTGTTACGAATGGCTATGCTAGGCAATTTAGTGACGCTTGTTCTGTTGCTCGCACATTCCCCCCGCCCACATGCCGATAGCTACGAGTGTTTTAGTGGCGATAACGAGGAATTGGTTCCCACGAGACTTGTTTTATTCTCTGCCCATAGTAAAATAAGCATTCCTACTTGTATTGTTGCATGCCACTCATCGAAGGTTCTGCTGGAGTTGGTCTTAGGCTCCCATAGTGCCCTTACCTGGTTTAAGATCGCCCAGATCTCTGTAAGCGTGCACACTGCATTCATGGCCGCGTAGGCAGGAAGGGAGAATAATGTTGTCCGGGTGGACTATAAGAAGAATAGGAAGATGAAGAGTAGGAAGGTGGCCTTGATAGAATACAGCTAGGGCTCCCATGAGCACTTTTTCATTTTTTTCTTCATTTTTTCCATTTATTTCCCAGAAATATTCTGGCTGGTTTACAGGCATAAATCTGTTCCAGACAGCTTGACAGGGCCCTTAAAGCCAACAACAAGGCAGTAGGCGATGACTCATGCAGAACATTTAAAGCATGTAAAATGCTATACATACATTAGTTGACTAAAAAAAAAAACGAGGCTAGTAACAAAGTAACAAGGTAAACAATAACAAGTAATACATTGAAGAAATTGCATACACAAAACAACTCCCCGAAAAATCAAATCTAACTTGAAAGAAGATTATACCGAATGAATTACGAGAAATTATGCCATTCAGGAGTAAGGACTAAAAGGCACATGAGTTGGCACCATGAATAAATTTTTAGTAGCAGTAATATTTGAAGGCTAAAAAGGTGACAATTGAGTACACTCATTCTTGAAACAACCAGTGAGAATTCCTTTCTGCTGCAGTTTCATTTTTTGCAGACTTTCATTTCTAGCATCGGCACATCGGGCCATAGTTTAGCTACTTAGTCAATGCCGCTGCACTCCCTATAGAAGGTTCGGAATGTGCTTCCCGCGATTCATCGTTCTACTGATCCCCCGGGTCGCGGCTCCTGTGCCTGCTGCAACGTGCCGGTAGGAACACCTCCGGGTCATTCCTCCGTCACCTGTCAGCTTCTTCGCAACTAGCCCCTTGCCAGTCATTCGAAGCGCTAGCCACCGTTGTAGTGGTCTCTCGAAGCATGTCTCTTTCTTCTGCGCCGCGTCCACCCGCTCTCTCGCCGCTCTTCTTGCATTCTCACGTCGGGGTTGATCCCATTGGCTTGTTGATCTACCTTCACCGACATAGCAGGTAGCCACACAAACACGCGAAAAAAAATCAGGACGATAAGATATGACTGAAAACTAAAAGCTTGCCACTTTCTTAGAACCCGGCTGGAAGAAAGCTTCAACGGGAACCACGTGCACGTGACTACGTGTTCGACAAGCGCTCACGTGGTATGCACTCACAGAGCAGACAGAGATCGAAGAGCAAAAGCACACTTCCACTTCATTTCGCTGCCGTGATTTCGCCAATCTAAATTGGCCCAATTTGCGCCTTAGTGCACGTCGCGCAGTCTCTTCGTGCACACACGCATGTATGAAAGTAATTACCCTTGGCCATTGCAACAGGGTCTACACTTTGAGAGCAGGCGCGCAGCTCCGATCTCCTCGCGAAGGCGCACGGTCCGTGAGATGTTTAGCCCCTAGAGCCGATACGGACGTCGCACTCGCTTCTTCGACACCGCATTCGACGCGGGTGCCCCCAACACGCGTCTCTCTCTCTTCCCTTTTCTATTCGCTGCCTCTTGCAATGCCCTCGGCGAGAGTGTGTAGTGATGGGTCGCAATTAGACCGTAATTAGGACGATGCAGGTCAAGATCCCATTGTGTGATTCGCGTTCGCGTCGACCCAGTTGTGAGTGCGCGCTCGCTCGCTCGAGATATGCGGGAGGGGAGGAGCCCCGAGCACCCATCAACCGCGCCGTGCTCCGGCGCGCGCTTTCAGCCTTACCACACACAACCGCCGCCCGCTTCTCCCTGCGCGTGCGTCAGCGAGTGATTTATGGCGCGAACCTTTTCCCTTCAACCCGCGTCGTCGCAGCTCCTTAATTAAGTTGACTCTCCGCGCATGCTCTCCGCTTCTCCACACCATCATCTCCCTCATCCTTTCCTCCCAGCCTTCCTTACCAACCCTTCGCCTTTCGTCCCCACTCGGAGGTTCCGACTGCTAGCTGTTGTCTCCCAATTATATATGCCCTTATTTTTTTTCGCTTCCTCTTTAACTACTCAAGACCTTTCAATTAGCGAGCCTTGATTGCCGCGGAGTTGTTGGCACTCCAGAGCGTCTTGTCGTTTTCTGCCTTTACGTGTCTTTCCACCCCCACGTTTTCGTCCAAGAGCAAAAAAGCGACGTACCGGAAAACTGAGCTACGCTAAATGCACTTGCCCCGCAGCCCCCAGCTCCCCCCCCCCCCCCCCCCCGACTCCCTGAGTTTTCTTCCCTTTGGTTTTGATATTTTTGGCGGCAGAAATTAATTGGCCTGACATCGACTTCTCAAGTTATTAACGCCAGCTATACTCACCGGAACGTTTGTGCAAGCTAGGAATCTTTAATCACGAAGAAAAAAAAGGAAACGCAAACAAAAGTAAAACGTGTCACGTCAAACGAACGGAGAGCAGCGGGAAAATGAGAGTAATATCTGCTTATACTTCAATCAGGAGTCGGAAAGAAAACAGAACGAAAGCCAAGTTTCGCTTTTGTGCGCGTCCAAGAACAGCTGCTGACGCAGCGTTGGCGGGTACGCGATACATCGGCCCCGTTTCTCCTCTCGTACTGGCTCAGCACACTGTAATTGCTTCGTCGACAGCTGTAGCCGAATGAGATACGGCTCCCAGAAAATCGTCAACGTCGTGGCTAACGCATCCATGCTTCAACTGAGGAGAAATCTCACGAAGGGAGACGGCCATTGCCTCCGAAAAGCAACAAAAAAGAAAAGCGAACAAAGAAAGAACCAAGCAAGCAAGCACAGTGAAAATGCCGAGCAAGCGTGAAAAAAAAAAAAAGCCTTTGTTGGTCAAGAAGAGAGGTGGGGAGGGCTGTAAGGAGGGAGCATCGAAAACTCTTCCGGTACCTCTCGGAAGATGTCAGGAAACGAAGGCTACGCAGAGAGACAGTAGTACATTACCACGGGGGAAGAGCTTACGCCGCTTGGGTATATGTTGAGCACTAATATGCCCGCACTGGCCCATCAAGGATGATTAAGGCACCTTTGCGCCGCCCACGGCTGCTAGAGGGCAAATTTGGAACCAGTGGCCAGCGCGAACCATGGTGTGTTCTAAAGGCCATAGGCGCCGCTTCGAGATGTCTCAAGCCCAGCTTTCTTGGACACCATGACTTTTAATTGTGACGCAAGTGTGGGATAGTGTAAATAGTACAGCAATGGTCGAACCTTCCGGTGCGTTGCAAAATCTTGCTTTTGAAGTTTGCCTGCGCTGGCAGAGTAGTTCATACTGCCATAGAAAACCGAATGGGGTGCGTTTTTGACATTAAATAGCAGAAAACTACAAGCGTCCCGAGGAGGGATCTGCGGATATATTTATTCTTTCGGGACAGTCTTACAATATATATATATATATACGGAAAAATTGCATTCACAAACAACCTTCCGTTGAAAAAAAAAATGCGCTTGTCCAGAATTCCAGGGTATCGAAGACACAGAGGTCGCCAGTGTTTTGAACTACCACAACGCATCCACGAAAGCCCCGTGAACATCAAAGGCTGTGAGAGGCCTGTAAAGTTCTGCTGATTTCAGGAGAGGCGCGTAACCAAGGGGGGAGGGGAGTCTAAGGGTGACCCCCCCCCCCCCTCCCCACGCGCACACACAATTCCCCAGTGCAAGAAACTACCTTGAGCCCTTCCCGTACGCGCCTGTAGGGGGAGCGATATCAGACCGAGCGGCGGCAAGAGTGAGGCGAAGGGGAGACAGCCCCCCCCCCCCCCCCCCCCCCCCACTCCCGTCCTCATGAACGGCTTCTTTCATGATTGTTCTACATTCGCATTATCGCGCGGCCAGTCACTGTCCCATTTTGAGGAGGAGGAGGAGGAGGAAAAACTTTATTTAAAGCCAACAATAAGGCCCAGTGAAGAGCGCTTGCTCCGCCAAGGCCTGCTGATAATCTGCCGAGCCCGAGTGAAGCCAAGCACTCCTGGAAGGAGGGGCAGGGTAAGGGAAATAAAGAGATGCAGCGCCAGTGGTACATGAGTAGAGAATGTGTTCTGTGTCTGCTGTGATTTCTGTACAGTTGGGACAGTGAGCTGTGTCACACCACCCGAAGTTATAGAGAATTAATGCTGTGAGGAGAGTGTTAGTTTGAACTTTGCGAAGGACGAGTACTTGTTCCGCGGCGGGTAAGGTTGGGGTAAAATGCGATTTTTTCCTGGTGTTCTGGTAGTGTTAAGATATTTGCTCCTTGTGTGTTGCGGCGTCTTCCACTGACGCTTTATTCGTCTTACACTGACGGCGTCTTCCACTGATGCCAGGGGATCGAAGGCGCTCGGATGTCGATTTCGCGGACCCGTTGATGAACCAACTCATTTCCCTCGATCCCAACTTACCAGGCATCCAACGCAGGTTGGTTTTAATTTTCGGATTGCTGTTATAGGATTCAACTGGAATGTCATGTGGGTGGGTTTCCAGTAGTCTGCGTTGTATATTGCGGATGGCTTTGCTGGAGTCGGTATACTAGATGTTGATGTTAGTGGTCTGGTGTTTAGTGAGTAAAGGTGCTTCCTGTATGGCATATATTATCGCTTGGGTTTCTAGAGTGGTTACGTTGGGAGGGTTGGAAAATGGTCCAGCGGTGTGGGTGATTGGTTCTGTCTATCCGGATACATATATTGCGTACGCTTATGACCCCATATTAGACCGCGTGGCGTCCGTGTATAGCGTTATAAACGTGCTGTCTCTGGAGTGATGGTTTGCATATGCTTGACGTCGACCGTCATGCAGATGTGGCGTCATGTTTTTTGGTATGTTTGGAAATTCGATGTTCCGCGGTAGCTGAGGGCATTGGCTAACTGGTGCCAGGTCTATGGGGGGCGATGCCTGTTCGGTTCTGTATGTCGCATACCTGCTCCGTACAAGACAAGCGCGCTACTTGCCTGTCTCTATGTTGTTGTGTTCGGCGAGAGTGAGAAAGAGGCCAGCGTGTTCAAGTCGCGGATTTGAGGTGCATATGGGTAGACCTAGAGCGGCCTTGTGAAGGGTGTTGAGTGAAGATGCGAGTTTTTTTAGTTTGTGCTTGTGTTGGCGTTAGATATGGGGCGGTGCACACAAGTCTGCTATACACGACGGCTTTGACGAGCTGCGTTGCTTGTTCTTCTCCAAAAAAGTGTTTTTTTTTTTTTTGCTAAGGATCTGTCGGATTAGGTGTGTGAGATTTCGGCAGTCCTTTTGAAATTGTAGAACGTTAGAGTTTGCATTGTTGTTGTCATGTATTATGAGCCCGAGTATTCTGCACGATGTCACCTTTGGTATCTAATTGCCTCGTGGGATGAGTTGTAACAGGACGTTGGTTTTCTTTTGATACCGGGTTCGATTCATCATTAGGTGTTCTGACTTTTCTGCTGAAGGTTGGAGTCCGGCTTTGTGTAAGTGATCCACTGTGGTGTCTATGCCTTCCCGGAGGGTCGTTTCAAAGTCCCCTGGAATCCGGTTTCGCACTCGCACCACAGGGTAATGCCGTCGGCATGGAATGTGTGATGAACGTTGGGGATTGTGGATAGCTGCCCGCAGATAGAGCTGTCATGCATATGTTAAGTAGGGTGGGATATATAATCGATCCTTGAGGTATTGCCCGGGTAATGTTGACTGGGAAGGAGAAAGACTGCGCTGCCTTGGAGCGGGCTGTTCTATCTTTGAGGAAACCGCTTATGTAATTGTCCATGTTGGGGCCACATCCTGTGTCGTGGACAGTGATTGTGTGTAACGTTATCCAATGCCTTTTTATGCCTGTTGTGAGAAGTGCTTGTGTCTGTGCTGCCTTTGGTTGCAGAATCGTGCTCTGTAGTATAAGAAATAAGTCCTGCGTGGAGATATTTTTGCTGTAGCCTATGAGCTGGTGCGGAAAATGTTTCGTGTTTTCCAGGTGTTCTTCTATAGTCTGTTCCATTCAAGACGTTTTATTGTTTTGGCCACACATGACGTTAAGGATATTGGTCCGAGGTTGGTAAGTGTGGCTGCTTTTCCCGGATCCCATTTTGAGGATCACAGAGAAGGGGCACAGCCAAGAATTCCGCGGTGTGGTGATGCGACACAACGAACAAGTTGCATGTAAGTTTTTTTTCGTGAGCAGTAGAATGAATTTGATCCGCAAAGGAAAAGGGGAAAGTCCATTGTACTAAATCTACATAGACAGGCATTCGCTTACTTACAGGTTGTCAATGAAGCTAATAAAATTAAAGAAGCGGTCATGGACCGAAAGTTATAACTTATAAGATACTCGGAAACCATAAGAATGGGATTAGAACTGACAGGCGCTTAAATGATTTCTTGCTGCAACGTGTATAGGAATGGCTAGGGTGGAGAACATTCCTCTGTATTTAGCCTTCCTGCAGGCCTAAGCGATGCGTAGACAACGTAAATAATGGGCTGCTGTGGAGCATAACTTTATGGTAAGATAATAGCATTGCTAAAAGAAATGTGCCCAGATAATAAAGTTCAAATAGCATTGGAAGAGGTAAGCAGTGTGGCGACAGTCGATGCTCACAAAGAATTACGACAGAGTTTTCCGCTACCAGACTCCGCTATTGATATGATAAACATACAAAAAGGAAAAGAAGTTAGGGTGCAATCTCCCGTCCTAGGCGAAACGTTCGTGGAGTAGCGGCTCCCAAGTTGAATGTATGCTTACTATATCGTACTATTAGCTGATAGCCAAGGAAATTTAGTCCCTTATGAATATTTGTGGGGATGACAGGGGGCGCCATATATTGGCTTTGTACTTGGAGAAAACAAATCAGGTATGATGACACTCAACGATACTACTGATCAGGCGCTCACAATACAAGGCCACCACCCAAGGTAGGAGAGCAACAACATCCCGGGGCATGGGTAAGTAAATTGGCCACATACAGTGTGTTTCACTTAAGACTTTATACAATTTTCAAAAATAGGCTTTTTAGTTAGAACAGCGCTTTTTGGGGCATAGCTGGCAACGAACTTTCGAGGTATTGAGCACAAAGTAAAGTCAGCTATCCCCAACAACGCAGAATAGGTCCCTTATGAGTGCGATAATTAGAGATTAATGTGGCCGCATCTCGTGTCACGAAGTGACAAAGCCGTGTGCTGGCGGCCTTCAGCGTAAACAAACATCACAAAGCTTTGCGGCATTATATAATTTATTTATTTATTTCATTTACCCTCAGGGCCAGAGGAATTATAGAGGGGAGTGGTTACATAACAAATAAAAAAAGAAAACATACAAAGCAGCAACGAAATTAGTAATACAGAAATGATGGCTCCTAGTCATACAATATTATCTAATGGGTTCTTGATGTGCTAATTTATATAGTATAATACAGTACATACAGTGCGGAAATACAGCCAAAAACAAACAAACTTGGTAGTACAACAAAGAGAATCAGATGGCCAGCTTATGCAGTGTTCTGTAATGTGGTCTTGAAGTGTTGGTTGTCAGCAATGGTAGTGGCTCATGCGGGAAGGTGATTCCACTCAACAGCTATGCGCGGGAGGAATGACTGAAACATGGCCCTGGTTTTGCATAGTGGAATTCCGACTTTGTTACTGTGATCTAACCTTGATGAAATGTATTGGGGAGGGGAGATCAGTTCGTCGCGAAGGGAAGGATGATGAAATAGTTTCATTGCAACAATGCTGGCAGTTCGGTTATAACTGCAAAAAATAAAACGAGCAGAATGGTTTTGTACCATTTCTAATGAGTGAATGAGGTTTTGTTGAAAGGGATCCCGAACTGCTGCAGCATACTCGAGTTTTGAGCGGATCAGTGACTTGTATAACAATAGCTTTAAGGAAGAAGGTGCCTTACAGAAATTCCGTTTTATATATCCCAGCATGCGATTGACATTATTAATTACGTAAGAAGTGTGAATGAACCAAGTGAGGTTGCTAGTAATATGGGCACCAATATATTTGTAAGATGAAACAGGATCTAGAGGGAGATTATCAACGTGGTAGGAAGGTAGCTGACTAGAAGTTCTTGGCACAAGCAGAAATTTACATCTTTTAATGTTTAATTCTATTGATAATGATTGGCGCCAAATAGAGATAGCGTTAAGGTCTGCTTGAAGAGAAGATATGTGATTGTCATTTATTTCCCTGAAAATCACGTAATCATCTGCGAATAAGTGGATATTAAGAGGAAACACAAGAGGGTAGATCATTAATGAAAATTAAAAAAAGACTACGACCAAATACACACCCTTGAGGTACGCCAGACTCTATTCTACTAGGCTGCGAGGTTGAGTCATTAGCATAAACAAATTGCGAACGGTTAAAAAGAAAGTCCTCGAGCCAAGCAAGCAGTTTGGGATAATAAAGACAACGTGGGATAACGGCTTGTAACGATGTTAATGACATCATGTACCTCATTTACGAAGTTAGATGAATGATATGGGGGCGGTAACAAACCCCAATGATTATCTTCTGATGGTTTAGTTCAACGATGGCCCAAACCATTTCTAGGTCAGTAGGGACGTGAATACATTGGGATGGGAAATCTTTCGGAATGGCTAAGAACACGCCGCCTCCCTGCCGCATTGTTCGGTCACAACGATAGAGTGAAAAACGATGAGAAGTATCTAAGACGGATGTTAAGGAAGCGCGCTTATTCATGATGCTTCGAATATTAGTAAAGAAAACTGATACGTCGGACGCGTCTCGTTGGCACTTGTTGGCACGGGAGTAAAAGGAAGAAAGCGTCGTCACTTTTCTTAGCGTAAAGCGAAAAGCTTTTACACATCTTCGAAGCGGAAAGATGCGCTGCATGAGCCATGGTGTTCCAAATGCTGCTCCCGTGCCAACTAAACGGTCTGTCGCAGAGACAGCCGCTTTAATGGCCAGTGCGATGTGATGTCAGAGTCGAAGATGGCGGTACGTAGAAAGTCGGGCGCACTAAATGTAGTGGGTCCAGATGAAGATAGTTGACCGACTGCTGGTAGACTCTGGCCTCGCTTGATTGTAGCACTGGCGTAGATTGGTCATGCGCCGAGTATGCTGTGGACGGACACAGCAGCATCAAGAACGCGAAGATCGCCGGCGAAGCGGAAAGATGCGCTGCATGAGCAATGGTGTTCCAAATGCTGCTCCCGTGCCAACTCAATGCCGCAAGGATTTGTAATGTTTATTTTTTATATTTTATACCAATAATTATACTTCCTTATGTAGGTTACCTTGCGGTTATTGATTATCTTTGATGCCAGTTCAATTATGTCTATCATGCCAAACATTACTTTGCTTTTCTGCATATTAATTTTAAAGCCAAAGCTTTACTGGCCGCGAACTTGCGATTTCGCCGTGGCGGTGCTCCGAGGAGGCACATAACGTCACATCGCGCGCCTCGCCGCGAATATTTCTCTTTCGCTACCTAGTCACTACTGCGCATGCGCTACTAGTCGCACCGAGCCACAGGTGTTCCGCCGCTGCGCAGCGCCGCGCCTTTCCTCAAAATCCAACTTTCAATTTTAAGTTTTCTCTTTCTTCTTTCCTCCCTCCTTTATCCCTTCCTTTACGGCGCGGTTCGGGTGTCCACCGAGATATGCGAGACAGTTACTGTGCCATATCCTTTCCTCAAAAACCAAACAAAACAAGTGAGCCGACGGCGTTCATAGAGTTCATTGGCGTTGACAACTTTGCAAACGCCGTTCATTTTCACGAAAGGAAAGACGCACAACCGGCTCCGTGGGTCAGTGCAGACCTCAATTTCGCTTTGATGTACGTGGCGTTGGTGTCCAACTGCAAAAGCCTGCTTTGATTGCGTTCCGCAGACTGGATAGGCACCACGCCCTCCCTGCCACCCTGGGAGGTGTCATGCAGATAATGATTGATCGCGAGAGATTGATCACCAAATGAACGCTGCGGCCTAGCTATTGCTGCAGTGCCGCATATCAGCCACAACGCTGTAAGCGCTATGCATTCAGGCCACACTTCTCTTTCACCACCGCCACATGTATCAAAGCACGAATGAGGCGTCCGCATATCCAGGGAGTCAGTTATGCGCCCTTCCTTTGCTCAAAGCCATCGCGTCTAGAAGCCGCCGCGGTGGCTGAGTGGTAATGGCACTCGGCTGCTGGCCCGAAAGACGCGGGTTCGATCCTGGCCGCGGCGGTCGAATTTCGATGGGGGCAAAATTCTAGAGGGCCGTGTGCTGTACGATGTCAGTGCACGTTAAAGAACCCCAGGTGGTCGAAATTTCCGGAGCCCTTCACTACGGCGTCTCTCGTAGCCTGAGTCACTTTGGGACGTTAAACCCCCATAAACCAATCAAACCATCGCGTGTAGTACATTGTGAACTCCAATAAACGCAGTGAACGCCGACATCTTTCGCTTTTTATATCCTGGATTAGCTCAGCAAATCCACATTTGTTTTTTAGCCATAAGCAACAAGACAGCATGATTTGCTTGTCGCTCGCGTAGTCGACCCTTACGGCTTCCCTAAAGTTCAAAAAGGACATGAAAAGGGAAGACAAGGGATCTCCTCTACCTTGCAGAGATTCTGAACTTGAGGCCTGGAATATGTGTGCCACTATACCAATGAAAAGCAAACCATTTTTAGTTACTTTTGGCAAAGACGGTGCGCTCGTTAAGCTGGAACCGCATGGCGCGTTTTCCGCGAGCGAAAAACGCGACGCGCGGCGAACGCCCGCGTTGCCGCCGACGCGCGAGCACCCGCGCGAAAAAAGGGAGCGGCGCTTTCGCGTCGCGGCGGCATGCTCTCTGCCAGCGAGATAAATACGAAAACGGCGGGTAAACATGCCAAGTTCACACGCTTGTCGAGGCGAATGTACATAGAATAAGCAGGGCAACCACATCACGTGTGCACAGATTTGGTACATATCTACGCTGAGGGCATCTGCTATATAGCTCGCCAAGCCTGGCCACGTTTCATGTTTTTGTAGTTGCGGTCGCGTACGTCCCACAGGACGCGACGCTTCTCCACTTAAGTTATTAGGGCCTAGTTGAAGGTTGCTTTGTCCATTTCAGGTGAACACGATTCGCGAACGAAATCACGGTAGCACGTGTTTTCTTTGACGCACGCGCAAGTTCAGCCAAGAAAAAAAAAATTGCACCAAAGAGGTTCCGTCGAGATGCGCAGAGAGCAAGGCCATCTGGTGGCAAAACCAAAAACCCAAAATGCCACGTGACCAAATTCCACGTGACTTACGTGAACTCTACTCCGAGTAGGAGCACGCGGCGGCGCGATTTCGTGACGGATCATACTGGGCACGCGTCAAAATGACGCGCGCGTCCCACCATCCGCGCGTCAATCGCGCCTGAAATCGCGCCATGCGGTTCGGGCTTCTGCATGCCGAGCGTACGAACGACAAAAAACGTTCGGACGCCGTGTTTCTGAAGCATCGTAGTTGGCGAATGCGTCGTGGCCGTGTATCTCGTAGTGGTTCAGTCAGCACGCTGAATTAGCACCGGCTATATCGCTGGTCGGCATACGTCACTTGAAAATACGAGCATGACAATCTCATTCCGCGTGGAACAGATTCCGTAATCTTTGGTTCGAACTTGCCCTTCTCTATCTAAAGTGTTCCGCGTGAAAGCTCGACATCGTTGCGCTGTCCGTGAGCGGCCGCGTTGGGGCTTTCTTTCTGACAGACGCTAGTGCACGGCCAACAGAAAGTGTCGCGTTTACACTATTTACAGCGTACGCAACGCAGTAAGGGATGCGTACGCAAGCTTACTGCGTGCGCCCCAACTATAAAAGTATCCAGTGTCTATTGAAACGTTGCTGTAAATGTTTTGCCCCAACTGAAATTTATAACCGCTTTGGTGATGGTCGATACGCGTGTATCGAGATGTTCTCTAGTGTGTTAGCTTCGCTTCGCTAGTGAGAGTTCACAATTGAAACTGAACTCGATTGATCTTTATTGCCCTGATTTAGTGCCACGCTGAGAACGAATTGCTTGTAATTCGATAAACAGACTATGAAGTCGCCAGGAAGAACGAAAGGCAAAGTGTGATCGAAACCAGTGAGGGAGGACGATAAAGCTCAGAATGATGTCCTGACAGCGGTCTGACGGCGTCCTCTTGCGATCGTGCGCTGCATCCGATGGCGACGAACGCAGCACGAAACGCGACGCACGAGCTGCATGGTCGCGTGAACGAGGGCGAGCTTTCTCCATGCATCTGCACGAAACGCTTCTCAGGCCGGCGTCTACGCAAAACCGGGGAACTACTCGGGAACAACTTTCTGTGCAACAGCAGTAGAAGCCTCGAGAACAAGCCGTGAGCTTACAGGCCATGGTCGTCGGCTTGTAAGTGAGCGAGAACTGCGCGCCTGTGGAAGCCTAACCCTCGCCCGAGTTGTGGGCTCGGAGATATAACGAAATAAAACAGAGGAAGGAATGACCCCCAAATGAAGAAATTAGAGTGCACCGTAAAGACTTTATGGATTTATTTATCAAGCATTCCTTCATATCTTCAGACATGCAGTCTTTCGTTCATGAACTTGATAAATGCACACTTTATCACACACACGAGCACAGCACTACCGTCGATCTCGCCGCTTTGGAATTTTTCAGCAGGGCGCTCAAAGCGTGTAATAGTCTTCAGGTTGTCTGCGACCACTTCTAACTTGGTGCTTGGCCAGAGCTTGCTTCTTGTGTCGTCTCCGGGCCCGGGGTAAGATCAGCAGCAGAGTCCGGAGCCGCCGGCAGTGCCGCATTTGAATCTTGTACCGATGGCGGCGATGCATCCAAGGCAGTCGAACGCATATAGCAACCCTTGATCACGGGAAAGGGTTGAGAGCTTTCGAGTATGATGTTGCCCTCGATTACGTGGCATAGGACATCCTCCCGGCCTTGCAGATGTGAACGAAGAAGTCTGGGAAGCACGATCGATGCAGGCGGCCTTTCCTCTTGGGACTGTGGCGCGCAAAAGTCCATCATGCTTGAGCGTTCGCCACCGTCAACGTTGGCACGGTCCTCACTGCTCATATCGTATCCCTTAGGCTGAGAAACTCGGGGAAGTAGATGTCGAGGAGAGTCGATTCTCGAGCTCCACTCTGAAGCGCGATCGCCTGAGTCTAACGCTGAACACGACCACGACTCGAGCACGAGATGAACGCGGTCACGTGTCAGGGTGTGCACCTTTTCGCTCGAGGAGAGGCGCGTCCTTTCGTCTTCCTTCTTTTCTCCTTTCACACCATCCTTGAACACTTCCCTTACGGCGCGGTTCAGGCGTCTAACGATATATGAGACAGATACTGCGCCATTTCCTTTCCCCCAAAACCAATTATTATTATTATTCGAAAGCGCGTGTGCCTGACACTGATTTTAACGCGATAGTGATAAGCAGCTCGTGTGAGGTGTCCACTGAGATATATTAGACAGGCGTCCTTTCCTTAAAGCCGCAACCACAAGGCAGTGCTTCTTCGGCGTCGCGTCAGCGTCGCGCCTACCGGCGTCGACGCTCAGGGCCGGCTGGAGAGGGCAGCCAAACACATGAGAGCGTACGGATCTGCGTTGCTGGCGCCGATCCGGTCGAGCGCAGTGTCCCCTGACGATTTTTGACTAAACCGTCCAAATGCCGCATACTGCAGCACGTCACAATGAAGAGTTGAAACAAATTTTCACAAAGCGTAAAATGTCTAACTTCGCGACTTAAACAGAAGTTTGTTTGAGGTTTGCTTCAAAAAACATTATTTTTTATGTACACCAGCTGAATGACTTCGGCAGCAGCATCGACACAGTCACCAGACAGCAGTCTTCGGCGAGTCGCCCTGGAGCTTCTTCCTTCTTTTTCGAGACGCACGATGGACAGAAAACTACAGTCGTTGCTTTTGAAAAATATACTGCTTCTTATTATGCTGCAGAAAAAGCAACGCCAGCGTAGACGCTGGTGGGTGCGACAAGTCTTTCAGCATCGCAAGCAGGAAGGCCTGTATTTTACGGCGGTAAGTGACTGATTTCGTCTATTTCGCTTGCAGTCGCGTTTTCTCGTGCGCAAAACGGCCAATAGATGCGGTGCTATTCTCTATTAAGCACATATATGACCACACTTTATAGATCGCTCGAGCTGTGGCCGGCGGAGATAACATGTACAGACATGAGGGGCTTACCTAGAGCGCTCGAGCTGTGGCCGGCGGAGCAAAGATGCGAAATTTTAACGCAGTTAGCGCTTTTCACGTAGGTGCACAAATTGTAAAATCGCAAGCGCAGTGCACGCACCAAGGCAATCAACCGGCATAAGATTTCATGTTATTTCTCCCGCAGAACACCGCTAACGTGAAATCCCCCCTGTAGCGTTCAGCTGCTGACATCGAGTACGCAGTATTAAATCCAGGCTGCGGCGAATTTAATAATCAAATAAGCCTCGAATTTCGCATGATTCGAAATTCGAGGTTTTGTATATTTTGTGTTTTTACCTGATGTATATTGTCACCGTACCCCTATCCTTTCTTTCTACCGCTCTCCCCTTTTTTTCCGTCTCCCTGTCCTTTCTATCACGCTAGCCGCAGCTCGGGTGCTTCAGGTCTCGATGGCTTGCCGCTGTTAGCAACATCTTTTCCTTCCAGTATTATACCCCTGTCACACGGACACTGTAAAGGTACTTTGAACTAATGCTCCATTACTCTAAGGACGAACGCGCGCTGCCACACGGACGCGCCAAAGGACACCTAGCTCAAAGGAGCTTCGAAACAAGGCAGCTCGAGTTCGTCCTTTGAGGCTTCAAGGGAGTACTCTCTCTCCCAGCGAGTTAACAGCATAAATAAATTGAGAAAAGAAACATTCAATTTTCATTTTATAAATTCACTTCATAAGATTAGTGGTGTTTTAAAATATAAGATCGTCATTTGTTTTGTGGCAGTCTCACCACGCCATACTCTCGTTCGAGATATACGAGCGTCACGGTAGCCACGGTAAATATGCCGCCATGTCGGCCATGTTGTTTGTTGTTTGTTGCTTTAACATAATACAGTTATAAAACTAATTTACTAAAAAAAATGTGACATTTCGGTATTTACACGTGCAGTGAGGTTTGCCATTTTAATAACGTTTTTCGCCGATGAGGGCGCTAAAAACTTCTTGCGAAGGTCGTTCTGCGACCGTGTATAGCACGGACGAACTCCCTTGAAGTAGTGCTCCATTGGGACCATAAAGGAGCATTAGTTCAAAGTGCCTTTAGAGTGCCCGTGTGTGAGCCGCTAAGGCGCCTCTTCCATCTTTCACTTTTTCAATTCTTCCTTCACGACAAAGTTGAAGTGTTTCCCTTGAATTAGAGTTACTGTGCCTTTTCTTCCATTATAACGAACTTTTCATTTCCAAGTTTTCAGTCTGTATATATAGAGGTGTCAATTTGCATTGGAGTTGTATGCATTTCATAAGCTGCTGTCTTTTTATTGCAGATGCAACGGATGAGGAAAGGTGACCATGATTTTTTTTTAAATACTACAGAATGCCACCGGAGATGTTTGACACCCTGTTGCCATTCGTGACCGATGGCTTAACGCGGCAGTACGTCGTGAGGGAGCCGCTTGAGCCGGGTGAACGGCTCGCAATAACCTTGAGGTTAGTAAACGACCTAAACAGTGTTTACACCGTCTTCACATTTTCACAACTGGCATGACATGTAAAAATGGTGATAGTAGGGAAATATATTGAGGGCAATGTGCTTTACGTGGGGCAAACAGGTTTCTGTTAGCTCGCGTGGTATGTTTAAGTGTAAAACAGGTCTTTTTCTCCTAGAACACAGCTTGACCCTTCCTGCTACCCACATGACTTGTGTTTGTATTTTGCAATATGCACATTACAAATTAGTTTATAGGCAATTCATGAGTATGCCAAGCCAGCCTTGTTATGCTGCCAGCACTTTAAAGTGTTATATGACCTGTGCCAAACATTTACAAAGTGCCCCTTAACTGCAGTGCCTACCCTGGTAGTGCTCTGAAATATTTGCTATTTTCCTGAGACGTCCACCCCACACCTCTTGTATAGCAGTGGTTGGCATTCATGATCCTCTCCACCTCACCTTCCTCTTACTCTTAAAAATTCATGACATACAATGCATAAAAATTCAAAATCTTGCAGTGAAAATATCTTAAAATTGAAGTACCGGTTAGTCTAATGAAGTTATGATTACGCCTATATACTGAGGAGGAGGGCGAGGCAGCTTGGTAGCACTGCTAGTTGCAAATATAAAGTGCACATCATACTGATGTTATTAAGTGTTTATGCTCACAGTAGATTAATTCTCCTTTTAGGGATACTCAAAGAAGTCCTTGTGTATAGATGAATTAAAGACTAGTTTATTTTTTGTCTGCTAAATGGTGCAAGGTCATCTGGATGCAGTAGCACAATTTCCTCCACGCCTTTAGTACTGCAAAACAAGCTTTGCGCAGCCTTCGTGAAAAACCTACAGGCCACATGCACAGCAATGTAAAAATTGGAAGCCAAATTTAGTGCTGCATTGTGGCATACAGTGTACAATAAATGGCTTTAAAAAAAAAAAAACCTGACCGCTGTTGTCACATCGCAAATTGCACAGGAGATTGGCACATTGCTGTTTTTAAAGGAAAGAGGATTCATATTGTGAAACTTATCCTTGTTCCTTAGCTACTTAGTGACAGAACAAGACATCAAGGATATTGCCCTGGCCTACAGAGTTGGCATTGAAACAGCTCGTGTCACCATCCACTTCTGTTGTCGGATAATCTGGACCAGACTCAAGGACCAGTTCATGAAGGTGAGAATCATCTAGTAGCAATAAACCTGTTTAGTAATGAAGCTGTTGTTGTGGTGACTAATTAATAATAAGCAATAGGCATACTGGTGTTATCTTTTTCACTATCTGAAGAGATTCTGATTTCATTATCTTGAATATATATAATATAATTGGTTTTTGGGGAAAGGAAATGGCGCAGTATCTGTCTCATATATCTTTGGACACCTGAACCGCGCCGTAAGGGAAGGATAAAGGAGGGAGTGAAAGAATAAAGGAAGAATAGGTGCCGTAGTGGAGGGCTCCGGCATAATTTCGACCACCTGGGGATCTTTAACGTGCACTGACATCGCACAGCACACGGGCGCCTTAGCGTTTTTCCTCCATAAAAACGCAGCCGCCGCGGTCGGGTTCGAACCCGGGAACTCCAGATCAGTAGTCGAGCGCCCTAACCACTTAGCCACCGCGGCGGGGCTTATCTTGAATAGTATATTGTCATTGTTGTTTGGTGCATAATAAGGGAGCAAGTACTCATTGGCATCCACCCAAGTGCACCCATACGACTAGATACGTAAGCTATACAGCTTTCTCAGAAACTTTGTAGTTAAAGAAAAAATTCGTTCTGGTTTGGGGTTCAAATCCGAGACCATGCTTCACCAGAGCAGTTGCTCTGCCAACTAAGCTTACCGGGATGCCTAGCTTATGGTAGGGCGAGAGAGAATTGATCAGTAACTTGAAGGGGGAACAGTGTTGGTCAAATGTTTTGGGTATCCCCCAGGTAGAGTAGATTTGTAATAAGGGAGCAATTACTCATCACTTATTGGCATCCACCCAAGCGCAGCCATCCGGCATATACACACCCTATTCATTGTCAGCTTTATGTGTAGAAGTCCTTATTGCCGTAACCACCTGTGCATAGTTTCCACACTTTCCGTTAGCATTAGTAGTGCAAGCAACCCTGTGCTCATTATGAAGGGCTCATGTGCTGAAGGAGCGTGTGGTTGAGCTGGGAACTGCTTCTTTGCATTGCAGTCCTAGTACTGTAGCATATTTCTGATACATGTTGCAATTTACTTGGCATAAAAAAACATGCGGGTACTATCTGATTCATTATGCTTACCATTGCCTACAGTTGGCATAATAACAGTTGGGCCACTTACAGCAGTAATGAGACTGTTTTGTTTGTGCTGTTCACAGGTGCCAAACTGTTTGGGGGCCGTTGATGGTAAACATGTTGCCATCACGGCGCCTGCTAACTCGGAAAGTGCTTACCTCAACTACAAGGTAAACATATTACTTTAAGCAAATTTAAGTGCTTTGTGCATTTAATCAACTTACCAGTTATTTTTGCTTTTTACAATCAGCATAAGGACTGTTGGCAAGCTGCATATAATTATATGTATAGCTCATTTCCTAACCAGTGAAAATTATTAAAACAGACCCGTGATATGCGTTCAAGTAATGCGCCAATGACAATGTTTTCAAGCAGCTAGCTGTTTAGTGGTGCAAAATTAGGTTTATTTTCTGAGAGGAATATTGGGGTGCAGTGCAGTGCGTTGACAAGTTATAGGTTTTACATTCTTTCACGAGTGTGAATTGTCATGTTTTAGTGTTGCACCTCTGAGCAAAGCTGTGATAGCTTAAATTGGTCAGGAGTATCTGAGGCATGCAGTGTGGTTCTCTAATGCAGCAGACCAAATAGTTTCACATGTCAGTGCGATAGGTAATGCATTAGAACTGCTGGTCACAAGACTACCTTTGTGGTACGTTTACATTGGTAAGGGGCTACCTGGATATGATGGCATTGCCATGAATGCAGTGATTTATTTAGTCAACCATTAATAACACTTACGCTATGATATGAACCACTTAAAATGATATACAATTTTTAGTGGCATGTTTTCTTTGGCTAGGCATGTAAGACAAAAGCGTTGATGGAGCACCATGTGGAATTACATGCCTAGTAAATAGTTTATAATTCAATTTCTAGTCTTATGCAGTTTCAGCTTTAACACCCGAGCAGTGGCTATGGCAAATTGTATTCCAGGCCACCTGAGGTGTTACAAAAAACCTGCAATATAATGGAACTTCATTGTTTTCACTGGTTTTCCAGCTTGAAAACAAAAGCATAAATGACATCAAATAAACAAGCGACTATAATATTGCAGTTCATTTAAAGCCTTGTGGCCCAGTATGACATTATAGCCACTCTTGAAACTAAATGAATTGTGGGGTTTAATGTCCTGAAGCGACACTTGAGCTTTGATGCATGCAGTGGTGAAGGGCTGTAGATTAATATAGACCACCTGAGCTTCTTTAACGTGCGCTGACAGCGACATTGAACCTGCAGTCCCCTGGCTCAGTATCTGACTTCCCTGACTGCTAAGCCGCTGCGATGGGAACAGGATGACAGAGGAAATTCAGTTATAAATTATTTTGCCCAGTGTAGGTAAATTCTTTGTATCAATTTCTTTACTAATGCGATATACATCATTGGAAGGAAAGAAACACTCTGTACCGGTACTTTCTTTTTACTAAACCTGACAATAGGAGATTTACGATATGTATTTGCAATTGTTGCAGTACTCGGTGTTAAAAAAAAACTATATTTTAGAACCAGAGGATGACCATGACATTTACACTATCGTTCACATATTTTATTTTGTCTTAAAATTTATCTGCACTTTTGGTGCGTCGACATTCTGGGTGTAGTAACTGGGGGGAGGAGGGCATAGCTCCTGCCCACCTGCTTTCTATTTGTCTTTTTTTTTGCACTGTAGACCGGTACAGCTTCAGAACAAAGTGGCAAACGCCCCTCAAAGCAGGCCCTCCAGCCAGTGGTGTCGACCGTTTGACATGTTGCGTTTATTTTCCTAGCATGGCATCACGGGTGGCTAGCAGGTGGGATGAACATAGATGAACATAGATAGATGAATGGGATGAACATAGACCCCATGACACCTGACAACCGTTTTAGAATTGCTTGCTGCTTCATTCTAGAGTTGTACCAAACTATAATATACCTGAAGTGCCTGAAAATTCTTGCTGCCTGTAAACACGCTTAGAGGGCTTGTGATGTTATTGTAATAAATATCTCAAAAAGGTTGCCGTACATCTGCTTTTTGCTTGCATGATCAGGGATGGCTTTAATACAGGCTCACTTTCTACATAAATCTAGTGTAGCTAATTTTAAAATTAATGCTCCACTAAGGCAAGTAGGCAGCATTCATTATATTAGCAGCTAAAACTGCATTCATTGCATCCGGCTTACGTGGTTGTGGTAACTCTACTTCTCTGCATTTCAGCACACTTTCTCTATTGTCCTAATGGCCATCGTAGATAGTTGCTATAAGTACGTCCTCATCGATGTTGGTGCCGAAGGCCGCCAGAGCGATGGTGGCGTCCTCAAGAATTCAGACTTTGGAAAAGCTCTGGTTGCTGGCGAGCTTGGTCTTCCACTGGGTTCCCAGCTACCCGGAACAGGAATGATTGCTCCATACGCCTTTGTTGGAGACGAGGCTTTCCAGCTGCGGAAGGACTCCATGCGGCCATTTCCTGCTAAGCAGCTTCAGGATGAGAAGAGAATTTTCAATTATAGGCTGAGTAGAGCAAGGTATGTAATCTCATTTGTTTTGGATGATGTCAATTGAATATGTTCTAGATGTGTGCAGTCATGTTGCAGGCATCAAGAAACAGTGCATAATTTTTTTTATGAACCAATCTTAAAAATGGCTTGCGAGAACTGAATCTTTTTCTGTCATAAATATCTATGGAAGTGGGCAGATTGCCTGCAGTAGTAAAAAAATTGCTACTTATTCTTATGCTTTTGATACTGTGGGTTCCTGACTTCGTGCACTGTGTGTTTACACGATATGTGTCTAATTTGAAGGGTACAACTGCTGAACATTCCCTTCATGTTCTCACAAAGGTGCTGAGTGCAGGCATTGCATAAGGAATGTAGTTCCAGGGAGACCAAACATTCAAAAGACAAGGCAATATATATGCAAACACGAGTGTATCAAGATAAGGAGACTATATGGCATTCATCTGTGCTGCAGGAGAACGGCTAAAAAAAGGGCTTCATAGTTTTATTTTTTTGGAGAACGCGACTTGTATTGTGTGGGATCACATAACTGCATATTGTTTCGTTATTTGCTGTTGTTAAACATAGTGGAAATGTGCAAATATACACGTATACCTGATAATATAATGCCTGCTGTCTACGAACAGTACAGGTGTGATGTATGCCCCACCCTGTTGTACAGCAGCTACTGTGCGTGTACAGCTGGCATGCTGTAATCTGGTATACATTTACATTAGTACACATCCGCTGTGTTTAAAACACTCCAATCTCGCCAGCAGTTTGAATCTATGTCACTGCTACATGCACTTTTGTATGTGTTTCCTTCCTCTTTCAATCTGAGGCAGTGTTCTTTTTACAGGAGATGTGCAGAAAATGCATTTGGCATACCTGCTACTAGGTTCATAATTCTGTTGAGAACAATCTACCTCCACCCAAAGAACATGGACTACATAATCAAGGCCACCTGCGTCCTCCACAACTTTATTCTCACCTTGAATTCCCAAGTTAATGGGTATGCGGATAAAGAGGACAACTTTGGCAATGTAGTGTAAGGACGATGGCGCCAAAGTCTGGAATCTGTGCCACTGGACGGGCCAGGGCCCAGATACTTTACTCTTGAAAGTACTCATGCCCGGAACTTCCCGTGCGAAGCTGCCGATGCCAGGAACCTGTTCCTGGCATATTTCTGCAGCCCTTCTGGTGAGGTACCGTGGCAGTGGAGCCAGCCTGGAGTTTCCAAGGCTACCTGCCTCAAGCGCCTTAGTGACCAGCGGCTTCTTCCTCTACAGCGATGGTATGTTGTGCAATATAACATGTGCAGTAAATTTCAGTACTGTTTTGAGAACCCACATTGATTGCCATTATAACCCTAGGCCACACCCATGAAGATTTTGGTTTTTAGGATTTGCAATTCCCACTAAGGGGCACAAAGAAAAAACTGAGGTTGGTGCATATCAACCTCGCTGTCATCCCCAACCACTGTCACTGAAAACTGCTTTTCTAAGGTAGAAAATTTAAAAACACAATGCAGTGCAGTTGTGGCCTATCAATACGCCACCCGATAGTATGGACAAATAGAATTATTGCCAATTTTTCTGCGGAACAAACTTTGTCATTATCTTATTTATGCCTTGTTAATGTGGAAACAGTGGATAGGGTGAAAAAGCATGGGATATGGGGCCTATGTACTTCTACCACATCAATATAGACAGTAGTGCCCTCCGGAAATCCCCCCTCCCTCCCCTGCAAGCTCGAAAATTACTTTGGGCCCCTCCCGAAAAAAATTCCTGGCTACATGGCTGGTCTGAACTGCCCCAAACAGATATTTTCTTGCCTATATTTCAAGTGCAGGCCACCGTCTAAACGCAGTGCAAATGCCTTAGTGATGCCTTTTTTCTGGTTTCATGCTTTACTACGACAAGGGGCACAGTAGATGTGCTTAAGGTTAGCTGTATTGCATTAATGGATGACAAACTCTGCAGCTTGTACTACATTGAAAGCTGTATACGGCAGCTGTCAGCTGACTGAGGACAGCCATGCACTAACAGTTTATGGGATGTGAATAGTCGAAGCAGAAGACACGCCATTAAGGCATGGTGTGCCGTCATGCATGTCATTGACACTAGGCAAATCAAACTGCTCATTAGTTTGAATATGATGGCGACCAGGATAATGCACTTCTAGCTCCTGATTTTTTGTTCAACTTCATCTTCAGTGCCCACAAATATGTACAGAACCAGATCTAAGTCATACTACCTTGTCTGAGTACTTTTTCTTCCAGGTTAGTTATTACGGACGATTCGCATTATGGGCAGTTTTGGCGGAAACCAAGGTGTCCTCATAAACGAGGGGCGACTGTTCTGTCAGAGTCAAATGAAACACAAGGCAATTGAACTAAAGAGAGCAAAACGTGATTTCAGATGAAGAAGCTTGAGCGCTAAACCACTCGATTTTTACTTCTGTGGTGTAACAATCACAACTTGGAAGTGTTTGTGGAGCCTACCTCTGTTTCTTCTGCACCAGCTAATATTGTTTAGTTGCTGTGTTTGGATTATGCTTGTTTGCACTTCACATTGATAGTATGCATGCGTCACGAATATACGGCATTTTGCTAGCGAACTTTGTGATGGCAAGGCCAAGGTTAGGTGATCATTAATTTCAATCCTAACATCACATCTTTGAATTAAGTTATTAGAAAACAAGGTTCCCTTTTAAATGATATTTTATTTGCCAAAAAAAACATGAACATTACCACAAATTGGCACAAAAACACAAACTGAACGGACTTGTCCTCGGTGTTTCCTTGTTTATATTCCCAACTTTTGACACATTACATCAACTGGTTTAGGTATGTAGAAAGGATGACTATGCAGTTCAACTGGCTTGGCCGTAATTTTTTTTTGCAGCCTGCATACAAGTTACTGAATTTAAATTAAGTACACTCCATGCATGCAGACCTGAAAAAAATTATCGTAAATGCTCCAGGATGGCCTGTTTGCATCACTGATGCAGTTTTTTATTTACTGATGGCAAAGGAAGTTGTCCAGATGGGGGGTTTTTGTTTTGTTTTTTCACCCAGCTTAGAGAATGATTTTGTAGTTTTCATTTAAATTAATGTCATCCTCATGTGACCCATCTAGCACAACAGATATGCATACTCTGTAAGATGAAAATTATGGAACATGAAATTATGGAGATGATTTCATGTAGGTGACAAGCTTGGGTTTATTTGGCAAATTCTTGCATTACCTGCAGAACTCTCAGCTGCATCTCAATCCTCCTTTCTGGTTTAACTCTCATGTGGTGCACCAATGACATAGCGAAATGTTCATCCACATCCTGTGGTGTATTATTTAGAATTTGTGCTGAAACCTGTTCCAGCTCTTCACGGAAAGGCTCATGTTTTCTTTTCTTCTGTAGTGGCCTGGCTTCTGATGGAGGAGGTGGTGGTGTTAGCGACAGCGGCTCGTCCAGCAAGCTCTGGTTATCTGGCGCGACAGCCATATCCGTGGCTATCCGCTGTTCAGCGGTAAAGGCTCCTGCCGGCCCTGGCTCTTCTCACTTGGTGGAATCGACACAGGCTCCATGTCACAGTAGCCTGTGACAATGTTCTGAAGCAGAACCTGTGCTGTCATATTGCCGATGTTCTGTAACTATGCATAGTAAAATAGAACGGTGCAAGACATGTGCGTTCAGAATTCTGATGAGATGTGCTACATTTGTGTTGTTCAGCAAAGTAAAAGAAGCCCAACTACTTAACCTGCTTTTTATAAGCAAGGAAGAACTATTGTTGGCAAGAATACTCCAGGCATTCCTCATGCCATGGTAAGTGTAATGTGAAAGAAATGTAAATAAGCTACAGTAGCCAATCCCCATACTGGCTTACGAAATTTTCCAGAAAGAATTTGGGCATGCACTTGCAGCATGCAGCAAACAGGTTAAAATTTTCATTTATTTCCATGCTGAAATTCTACAGTGCTACTGTGTACATCTAAAAGCAACTGTTAATCATGATCCACTATCGTAGGGAGGCTGGACTGGGCTCTGTAAGTTAGGCAGTGGCAGTGGCACAAAGAAGAAAGGAGACCAAGTGCAGAGGAAAAAAAAATTTCAGCGAGTGATAGGCACCGCATTTGCAAAGAGGCATGGAACGAAGCGCTGCAGGTGCACGTGTGCTCCCGCTTGGGCCTCTGCTAATGACAACTGTCAACCAGGCCGCGCCAGTGACATGAATTAACCTTGTGTAGCGAAAGTTTGACAGACACCCTATTTCTTTACATGAAGGCAAACTTTGCTTCCAGCACATTAGTTAAAACATTATTCGAAGTCGCTCTCTGTCGCGGAGATCTCTCAACACTTTCCCTGTTTGAATCTGCACCAAACCCTGGCCAATCCCCCACCGTGGTTATGTGCCATCGTATTTCAGGCAACAACAACTCTCAACACCAAGCATCAGGCCCAACAACAGAGGCATGGTAACGGATGCCGACACTTTCCATGATCTGGCGTCCTGCTTTCGTGCCCGCTAATCTTTCTAGTTGTGAAGTGCGCTGCGCCTCGGCGATTTCGGTAAGCGTGTTGTGAAGCCCGAGCTGGAGCAAGCGTTGCGTGCTGGTGTACTCGGGTAGACCCAGTGCTATTTTGTACACCCTGCGGATGAGGACGTTGATCTTGTCTTCTTCTTCCTTGAACCAGTTGTGGAAAGCCGCGACGTATGCAATATGGCTCATGACGAAAGAGTATGAGTCGTGTGAGACTCGCCTCCTTCATTCCGTCTCTTCTGCTGGTGACCCTCGTGAGGATTCGCATGGCGTTAGCCGTCTTGTGCTGTAATTTAGTGATCGTTTCGCCGTTGACGCCATTGGCTTCGATTATCATGCCAAGGACCCTAATTCTGTGCACTATCGGGATGGTTGCTTCGTTGCTCGTGCGTAGTCTGATCTCTTCGTATTCTCGTCTGGTCGTTGCCGCATTCTGACCACACCCGGGTGGTCTGCCCCTCTGCGTAGGGTGGTAGAGTAGGAGTTCCGACTTTGTAGGCGAACGTTGTAATCTCGTACCCACAAGATATTCCTCTATTGTCTCGATTGCTAGTTGCAGTGCCGTTTCGATGTGACCGTCGCTGCTTTCGTGCACCCAGAGTGTTATGTCGTCGGCCTATATGGTGTGCCGGGCGTCTTCGAGTTCTTGTAGCTTTTCTGCTAGCTCGATCATGACGAGGTTGAAGAGCATGGGCGAGATGACGGAGCCCTGCGGGGTGCCGGTGCTTCCCAGCGTTTGCTCTTCTAGCTGGATATCCCCTGCCACTAAAAAAGCTCGCCTGTCTGGCAAAAAATCTTTAACGTAGTTGTACGAGCGTACACCTAGGTTTTGCCGCGATATCTGGTGTAAGATCGCCGAGTGCGCGATTCTATCGAACGCGCTTTCAAGGTCGAGGCCGAGAATTGCTCTGGTGCCTCTCGTCTTGCCGTCAAGCACCCGGTTCTTCAGTGGTAACATTGTGTCTTGCGTGGATAATTGGGGGCGGAATCCTATTATGGATGGCGGGTATGCCCTTTTCTGCTCTAAGTGGGCTTGCCAGCGGTTAAGCAGTGCGTGCTCCGTGGTCTTGCCGACGCACGACGTTAGGGATATGGGGCGAAGGTTGTCGAGGCTCAGCGGTTTTCCGGGCTTCGGGATTAGTATCATTCTCGCAGTTTTCCACTGATGCGGGAGTCTGCCGCACTGCCAGCACTCATTGATGAATGCCGTTAACTATTCCACGGATCAGTCGTCGAGATTCTTTAGGGCGCGATTCGACACCCCGTCGGGGCCCGGCGCCGATCTGCTGTGGAGGTTGTGCAGCGCCGTCCTGATCTTTTCTACGTTAAAGTCCTTATCCAATTTTGCGTTCGGATGCCCCTTATATGGGCCGTGTTGTGCGGTCGAAGTGTGCGGCAAGTACTTAGCTCGTAACCGGATGGTCACTGCACCTTCACCGTGCTTCTCGAGCTCCTTGTGTAATAGACGTGTGAGGAAGTTCCTCTGGTGTGACTTGGTCTTCGTTTCGTCCAACAGATGCCGTCGACTGCATTGCATAACTCATTCCATTGCTGGCGGTTGAGCGTTCGGCAGTGCTCCTCGATGTTGCGGTTGATCTCCGCTACTTTCTTTCTGAGTCTCCGATTGAGTCTCTGTCCCTTCCACCTGGCCAGGACAGAGTTCTCCTCGATGAGATGCGCCAGGCGGCTGTCCATCTTGTCAATTTCAACCTCGGTTTCGGCAGTCTTGGTTGACGCTTTGGCGTCTGCAACCAGCGAGCGGGTCCAGGCTTCGATGTCCGTGATCGTATCTCCTGAAGACTCTTGTTGGTCTTGTTTATTTGGGAAATCTTCCCAATCGGTCCATTTGAAATTTCGCTTACTGCCCTGCGCCTTGTCCGGAGGCTGTACGTGTATTTCGACGATCATTTGGTCACTCCCCAGGTCGGTCGACGTGTTTTTACACGTGGTAGCCGCCGTCCCGGCATTTCGGACGAACGGCAGGTCCGGGGTCGTGTCTCAGGTAGTGGAGTTACCGATTCTCGTCGGGTGCGCCGGATCCGTAAGTAACGTGAAGTCAAGTTCCTGCGCATCTTGCCCGAGTTGTCTTCCCTTGCTCGTGCTGTAGCCGTAACCCCATGCCGTGTCTGCCGCGTTGAAATCTCCCCCTGCAATCAGCGTCCGGGACCCGGCAATCTTGAGCGTCTTCTGAAACAGCGCTCGGAAGCGTTGGCGGCGTTTCGAAGGGCTGCTGTATACGTTCAGTATGAATATACATTGTTTCCTCTGCTTGGTGGGTATCAGTTCGATGAGAGCGTGTTCCATCTGGACGCCGCTTAGTTCGTGGTCAACGAATTTGAGACGCTTCCTAACGAGCGTGCATACACCCCTCTCATCGATTTTGCTGCCTTGCGTTTTGTAGCCTGTTACGGTAGCCGCGTTGGTGAGCGTTTCTTGGAGTAATATTACGTCCGGTTTACGTGTTGCGAGCCTGATGTGCTGCTGTAGAACGTCCTTTTTGCCGGCGAAGCCGCGGCAGTTCCACTGCCATATTACTATCTCTTGGTTATCGTTGCCCATGTTGATGCTGATGCAAGAATTACCCGGCTGCCCTTGATGGTGGCTCGGTCCCGCATCACTGCTGGCCGGTGCGTGTCCGTGTTGCGTGAATACGGAGTGATTCAGTATTATCTGCATGTTTCCTTTAAGGATAGTGGTCCTGTTTGCGAGCCCGAGGAATGTTGCGTGTAGGGTCTCAGTGGTACTTTGCATGGTGCATAGCATTTTCTTGATATCTGTAATTTCCACTCGCACCTTGCTTTCGAAACCGCCCTCGTGGTGTTGTATCGTCAGTTTCTTCGGGGCGGGCGCGTCCGCGTCAGGAACGCTTGCCGATAACTGTTGTTCTGCGTTCTGTTTGTTTTGTTCCATTCCGGCGCGCTCGAGTCTGAGTTCTCGCATCTCTTGCATTAGCTTTTGGACTTGTTCGCGTATTACCGCGTTCTGTTTTCGCATTCTTGCGTTCTCTTTCTTTAGCGCCTCTAAAATGTCATTATCGGCTTTTTGATTCTGCTCTCGGACTGCAGGTGCTGTTACGACCCCCTCCCGCGCGATGCCCCGGACAGTGTCCGCCCAGCTCACCTTGTCTCCAGGAGTTGGCGTCCTGGATCTCGATCTTGTCGGAGCGCGGTTGTGCCTTTGACGACTGCGGGACCGGGACCAGCCACGCGATCGCGACGTGGATCTGGGTCTGTGCGGCCGGATGGGCGGGAATTCTTGCTGTGTCAGTTGGGCATGTGCGTTTTGGCGCTCCCATCGTCACCTGCGAATCACATACGGAGTCTTGTACCTTGCTTTGCAGGCCTTGTCGGCCGTCATGTGAGCGCCGCCGCATAGGTTACACTTTTTTTTTATTCGCCTGAAGAAAAAATATACCGGTTGATAGTGGGCACCTGTTCTGTCCGTATGTTACTCTTTGTGCTTCACAGTTAAGTACAAAAGATGTTTTAGGGACTTGGTCAAGCCGGAGCCTTAGTAAGTGCTCTGGCCACAAGAGCGCTAGTTTGACGAGACGTCAGTTATGTCGGTGCAGACGCGTCCAGGAGCATACGACAGGCTAGTGTGTGGTATAGTGTGCGAAACCTTACCGGTTGTAAGGCTTGAAACAAGCTGTGTCGACTCTCCTGTAGAGAAAGTCAAATCCCGAGCAGTTGTGAGGCCGTGCTCATCCTCTGAACGATCAGCACCTGAATGAGGGCACCGTTCCTCAACTGACAAAGCGCCGTTGGAGGAACAAGGCATCGCTAACGAATAAGGCAGCAGGTAGAGGTAGGCCGATTGTTATCGGAGTTGTGCTGACGGCTAGTGCGCTTGCGTGCGCTGTACTGCATGGTCGGCTTGCGGAGGTATTGACCGAGGCCTTGGAGAGCTGCTACAGTAACTGAGGGCTGCCTCTCTGAGGTGTTCGAGCGTCACAGTGGAGCATGTTGAGGCCGTCGCGTGGCAGAGTCGCCTTCAAGGGAGCGTAGCGTTGGGCTTGTGCGGTCACGATGTGGATGTGAAACCGAGCCCCAACTTGCGCCAGCCACGATATGCAGTACTGCTGACGGTAGGGTGGGGACTCGGCTTCCGCGTACGCGCGAGTCATGGACGCGTTGTCAGTGCACCGTTCAATTGAAGGGCCTCTCTACCATCAGCTACTGCTAAAATCCATAACTAGTGAAAAATAACAGCGTCATGCAGTAAAAAGGGTGTTGTGACTGTGAATATTTGAATGAGAGAGTCAACCATTATATTCCACCTTCGAAAACGGGATTTACCGCAGAAGAAAATCTACGACCACGTTGCTTCAATGGCGTCTGTGGGCTAGTAAAAGTAAACGCTTAGTGGCATACAGTGCAGCGCGCCCTGTACAGTACAGAAATTGGTGAGAGCTACACAATTTGCACGGCAACAAAAATCCCTTGCAAAGCAAGAAACTCACCCACAAAAAGAAAGAGAATGCAGGGCCGAGACGTCATAAACATACGAATAAGTCTAAGTATCAGGGTGGTGTTTTTTTTTTTTTTGACGAAATAGAACTCGAGAGCCGTAAGTGGTGAGTGAAATGCGTATACATAAGCAATCAACTGCTACTCTGTACAACCATATTTCTTCTGTGATTGGTGGTGAAATTATACTACGTAGAGAACAAATGCACAGGATGTTCCTCCGCCTGCGCTTTCTGCCGAAGGAGACACCTTTTTTAGGTGAGCTCTATACTTGTGGTTGACTGCTGCTAAACTTGCACAGGGATCTCGTCCCTGATTTCGTTGCAAGTGAGCGCTTAACGGAAGCCGTTTGCAATATTTTTTGATTAGACGATTAGAAGAACCCGACCAGTACAGAGAGCCATTAGTGAAAGCAAATGAACAGAAAACATTACCTTGTAGGGAGAATACAGAGCCCCGGTAGAGTTCTCTCGTCTCGCACTGGAAGGGGATGTGCGGAGAATGCTTGGAGAGTAAAATTAAATGACGGTGCTCCTAGCATTCATGCTCAGTTTTCTCCTCGAGCACCACACCCCGCTGAATTCGGAAATCGCACTCTGGAGGACTTCGGACGAGAAAGAAGCAGGTTTAAAAACAGCGCCAGGTGAGGAAATCTTACGCTTATCGAAGGCAGTTCGTGTTTTCATCGCACATGACGAGCACAGAAAAAACAAGACAGAATCACCAACTTGGCTTCATGACAACCACGCAAAAAATCGGAGGTAGAATTCGTGAAGCTTTTCGCGAGTAACGACGGCTCCCGTATAGGCCTCGGCCAGTCAAGACACTGATGAACTACTAACTGTTCTATTCAACAGAGGTTTTCTGACGGGCTTCCTCATGGAGCTTTGTATGGCATTCTCAGGACACAGCTCTAGAGAAGTTTTCTCCCACAGTGCTAATTAAGCCATCAGTGTAGCAGCAGTTCTGAACGCGGCAAAACAACGTCACGTTATCGCACTGTAGCTCCCCCGCACTGTAGCTCCGCCTTCGTATGTTTGTTCACGCATTGTATTCACGACCGGCGCATCTCATCGGTCGACCACCTACATTCCGTCCGTAAAGGCTACTCAAATGTCTTAGATTCCTGTTCAGCTTCTCCAGTGGATGGAGAGAAATGTCCACAAGGCACATGCTTATGCATGCACGCTGGCAGCACCCAGCTGCAAGCGTGTATGCGCCTTTCACCATTTACGCTGGAGGTTTACACAGCGTCAGCGCTTGCCGACATGAGAGCTGAATGTAACCCTGGTGATGGGGGGAAGCAGAAACGAACAGTAAGAGCGCGTCGCCTCCCGCAATATACCCTTCCTGATTGTGTCCAAACACTAAACTTTACAAGTTCCATCTGTTGAGCGCCTTTTAATGATAAGCATTCAAACTATTCTCGAGCGCGCTCTTTAATCGACCTGCAACAAAATCGTCATTTCCAACTTTTAAAGTTTTGTTTCCGTTGAAAGTGAACAATATCTCTGCAAAAATTCCATAAGAGAAGTGTGGCGCGCCGCCACAGCACTGGTTAGGCGAGAGTGAAGACGAAAGGCACTACGAAATTTCTTCACACTTTTTTACAAAATAGACGGCAGCTTCCAAGCTACGACAGCCTTTCCACGCAAAGCACGCAAGAAAAGCGGACTGCTTAAATACTGCCTTCAGCACCGAGATTTCATTACGGAAGCTCCGAAACCTTGCAAGAGACTCACTTTATTTAGGAGAAAAATAGCCCGAAATTAAAGTGGAGCGTGGCAGTGCACCCGGACCGCCCGCTCACGCTGCCATATTGCAACGCCTTAAGAGGCGTGATAAGATTAGGGACAGTATGAGAGGGAAACTGACGGGAGCAATATTGAGATACGGGACATAACCAGGCTAATGGGGATAATGATGGCGGGGGGACGCCTCGCATGTTCTCTCGCTGATTGACGAAGCGCATGGGGTCAACGCGGGTGCTCACTGCATAAGTGGGGGGATTTTCATTGTCCACAAACAGTAGAAACCTTAATTATTGCACACGCTTCATGCATCTCCCATAAAAGTAAATATTAAATGCGGCAAAGCGAGATAAAATGTCATCGGTTTTGCCGCAATCTAAGTTCGTTAAATTATCCAGGAATAATTGCGCGCGTATTACGGCAACATTGTGGCAGTATTTTCACCTAGAGATTGCAGTACTAGCCGGACTCCAGAGTAACTTATTTGATACATAGGACCAACTTATTCCAAACTGCCAGAGTAATACGTTAGGAAAAAGAATGTCGAGTGTCGTTTTTACCTTTTAGTACGCACTCTCTAAGATAGGGGTTTGAATGCAGGCGTGCATTTATTCATAATTCTCGCTTTCACGTGCCCGCCATGTTCGTAGGTCCACCCTCAGACGGACGCCTTACCTGGACAATGAAGCTCACCTGTGTGTTTAAGTGTCCACTTACGTGGCCGCATAGGCAGGATGGTGTAGTTATCCATATTGTCCAGGCGAGCTTAGAAGATGAAGTATAGTAGACGACGAAGAAGATAGCCTCGGTTGAATACATGCGGTTCTATGAGCGGTCACGTATGGAGAAAAGAGTGCACCTCTCCTTACATGTCCATGTAAATAAACAATTTGTCTGCGTATCCGGTATCCCGGAAAATGGATTACTGGAGTATAGACTCGCCAGCATTATTGCGGACATAACTTAGAGTTATTTAAGAATTATTGCTCAATGGTAGTTAAAACGGCTACTGAGATGCCCCTGCAAATACTTCTGCTTACATCCGCTTTCATCTCACATATCGACAATCCTACCTTTCAGCGCATCACCGGTACAGTCGCAAGCAACTGATCTCACTTGCAGCTGAGAACGCGCAAGCGAATTAGTCTCGTCATACAATAGATCACTGAATACTGGCGTGGTCCCTGCAGTAAATCTATACAAACAGACGTTATTAATGATATAGTTCATATATTAAACCTGAAACAACACTCCATATAGATACGGAGTGCTTTTCCCATAAGCGATCGTCACTATTGGAGTAGCGAAGGTGAATACGAATACGCTTCCTTGTGAAATAGATGACTGTTATTTTATGTGGATTATAAAGCCATTGCAACTGCACTACCTTTCTTTTATATACATACAGGTGTGATCAGATAAGTACGGCAATTGAGATTCCATGTCCTTTTCGTGTTTTCGGTTACAATTTTATATGTGACGGGAAAATGCGGCCACAGAGAAATGAACCCCAGTTTTGAAACAAACGCTGTAATTTTTCTGAGAAAAATATTGTTTATCATAGGAGTTGGAAGCCCGAAGAAAGAGAGCAAAATTTTACGGAACCTGATTATTTTTTTTTTCTGTAAATGCATGTAAAATTTTCTGCCGGAAATCAGCGCGTAAATATTTTCTTTTGAAAAAAAAAAACGTAAACATCGTTCAAAAAGTTATGCGTGCCAGGAAGGACACCTTTTAGGACGGTAAAGCGGCAAGAAGGAGCAAGAACTTGATGCTGAAAATTTTCTTCTGTTATTAGTCCTTCCTACTACGGTCAGAGAAGATTAGTACTTCTAGGGGGTTGACTCTGTTTTTTTGGGTATGTGTTGAAATCTTCTGAAATTCTAAAATTTCGCAAATTGGCCAAATTTGTGTTTGAAGGACCTTTAGTACTGGCAAATCAAGGTCGTCAATAAATTCCTGCATTATATATTTTTAAACTAAATTAAATGCCTGTCGCAGACCATATTTCATTCTGCAACCATTGCTGGATATTCGTTTAAAAGAGTAACGGTGGCGAATTCGACTTCAGACTGAGTTAAAAGCCGCTAATAAGTGGTTAATGATTGTCAACACTAACAAAATATTATTAGTATCTTTTCACCGAAGGCACTCTTACCCTTTCTAAATTGTTATTTCTAGCTCGGTTGCCTTCTTTGTTCCCTTGTAAAATATCGCGGCATTAACTTGCCACCCCTCTTGGCCAGATCACACATCTGCAGTTACTAACGGCGGCAACCGATGCCTTGGCTTTCTTCGCCCTCATTTAAAACTAGCTTCCCTTTTGCCGAAACTTGCAGCCCGCTTAACGCTCGTTCGGCCAAAATTAGAATGCGCATGCGTGATTTTGGAACCAACATCACACGTACCTTTTTAGTACTCTTGAATCAATACAGAATTAAGCGGGCTGCTCATTTCATTCACCACGGCTATATCTACACTAGCGCCTCTAACCTGAGGTCACAAGCTAACCTTCGTGCTCTCGTTCTACGCAGTGACATGTCAAGACTTTGCCTGTTCCACAAATTTTAATCATTCACAACCACCGGCTCCATTATCCTTCCCTCGCATCGAACTTTGCAGCGTATCAACCACAACAAAACTGTTTAGCTGCCGCATGCGAAAAAGTGGAATCCGGGCTGCGAAAGATTGGAACGGTCTTCCCACCGAAGCCGTGCTCCGCACCAACCCGCAACGTTTCAAGGATGCCATCGAAAAAAGCCGGCTGCTGATGTACGACGCCGCATCCATCATGTCATACGCAATACCTGGGGCCCTTGAGGTGTACTCTGAAATAAATAACGCCTTGTGGGAAGCCCGTCTTGTGGCGGCAACCTAAACACGTGCACTTTAAAGCGTGTGTTTTGCGCGGCAGCAGGGCAAAACACTACTCGCATCAGACCACACCTTCTTCATTGCTTATCGTAGTAGGTGCACAAAATCACGCAAACGTCCAGTAAGCACAGCCGCATACACGGAAAACTACAGGGCCCTGGTACGACGACCAAAGCGCAATTGCAAAAAATAAATAAATAAAATAAAACTCGGCGGATGCAGCCGCAGAATTCTGATCCGCGTCAGAAAGTAGTCCACGGAACATGTGAAAGCACAAAGTTTTGTTTTGTAATTCAACGAATTTTCACTTAGCGAACATACTGTTGTCTTTTACCGTCCTATCATTTAAAAGCAGTCGTTGGTTTTCTAAGTGATAATTTAAAGTTCAGCTGCTACGAAATTTTTCTTTGGCTAGATGGCCCCCTAATGGGCTGAGTATGTTATAAAACTCATCGTGCCAAATTTCCACGCTTGTTAGAAAACTAATACTCTTGTTAGAAGCGTTTAAAAAAGTTCTGTGTCAGCTCTACAGCTTGGCGGCGTGTTGCGCAGCTATAGGCAACATTACCGGACACGATGTAGGTACGGGTACTCCAGAGCGTTCTTCAAGCCGGGCCCACTGGGAGTGAACGGATAAAGGACGGCATGAAATAAAAGGCTGGGGGCTCAAATGCGTCGAGCGTTGTGCGGCATATGGCAATCTCTTCTATTTCATCTAGCGTTCGATCTTGCGGGGTCCTTGCCTAGTGTGGTCGGAATTGATTGAAAGTTCGCGTCGGCTGTGGCTATTACGACCAAAAACAAAAGTTTTTGGCAAAAGCTGTACCAGCAGCGCTATCTCTCCTCGGTGACCGACGGACGATAGGAGATGCCACAAAAGAAAAAAAATTCGAGTGGACATTTAAGCACCACCTTAAAAGAATGACGCGATAGCGTAATTGGTTAATTCCTATATATGTGGATATTGGTCATTCTCTACTTACATTCATAGATCCTGGGGGTCCTCATATCCCTCCTGGCACAGTGGTGTATAGCCGTTAAGCGATGCACCACTGCCCTGCGACGGCAGGGGCTCCCAGCGGTGGGCTATGTCCGGCGCAGATTGATCTTCCCGAGCGACCAATCATTAATTTAACTGCCACCTGCCAAGGTGAGCAGTTTGCTCACTATCCCGTGGGCAGGTTGCGATGACGCTGCAAGGTCACGTGACCTAGGTGGCCCACCTGCCACTTATAGGGACCACCTGCCAGAGTCAAGCTTGTGATGTTTCGCTCACAATGCCGACACAGGATTTTCTGGAGAACAGGGCCTTTAAGGCTATCGCGCTAAAAAGTGGTCCCTGTTCGCAGGCGTTCGTCTGCAGTGCAGTGAATTCACGCGTTCGGCGTTCGTTTCGCTCGCAGTGCACGAATGCAGAACGTCCCGCTCGCTGCCCTTTCTACGCGGCCCTAGCGGAAGCACGAGTAACTAGCTCTCGCATGGAGCCGCCGCCATCAGATTGAACGGAGGAGTGTGAGGGAAACGGCGAGGAGGAGGAGGCGGAAAGAAGCAATTAATAGGCGAATATTAATGGCGAAAATAAAAAAACTAATTAAAACCATATAGCCGACACGGAAATGCAGCACCTTATATCATCATCAGCCTGACTACGCCCACTGCAGGACAAAGAACTCTCCCATATCTCTCCAATTAACCCTGTTCTGTACGTGCCAGCTGCGGCCACCGTATCCCGCAAACTTCTTAAACTCTACCCACCTAGCTTTCTGCCGCCCCCTGCTACGCTTGCCATCTCTTGGAATCCAGCCTGTTACCCCTAAAGGCCATATGTTATCTTGCCGTCGCATTACATGCCCTGCCCAAGCCCACTTCTTTTCTATTTCGACTAAGATGTCATCAACCCGTGTTTGATCCCCGACCCACTCTGCCCGCTTCCGGTCTCCTAACGTTGAACCTATAATTTTTCTTACCATCGCTCGCTGCACTGTACTCAATTTAAGTTGAACCCTTTTGTTAGCCTCCACGTTTCTGCCCCATACGTGAGTACCGGTAATATACAGTTGTTATACATTATTCTCTTGAAGGATATTGGTAAACTGCTATTCATGATCTGAAAGAACCTGCCAAATGCGCTCTACCCCATTTTTATTCTTCTATAGTTATTTCACTCTCGTGATCCAGATCTGCGATCAGTTCATGTCCGAAGTAGACGTATTGCCTTACCGCTTCCAGCACCTCGATACCGATTGGAAACTGCTGTTCCCTTCCGAGACTGTCGAACATTACTTTGGTTTTCTGCATATTAGTTTTAAAGTGAAATCTTTACAGGATTTCGCAGTGGCGGTGCTCCGAGGAGGCACATGACGTCACATCGCGCGCCTCGCCGCAAATATTTCTCTCTCTCGCTCCCTAGTCACTACTGCGCATGCGCCACTAGTAACAGCGAGCCACAGTTGTTCCGCCGCTGCGCAGCGCCGCGCCTTTCCTCAAAATCCAACTTTAAATTTTCAGTTTCCTCTTTCTTCTTTCCCTCCCTCCTTTATCTCTTCATTTACGGCGCTGTTCGGGTGTCCACCGAGATATGTGAGACGGTTACTGTGCCATTTCCTTTCCTCAAAACCAAACAAAACAAGTGAGCCAACGGCGTTCATAGAGTTCATTGGCGTTGACAACTTTGCAAAGGACGTTCCTTTTCACGAAAGGAAAGACGCACAACCGGCTTCTTGGGTCAATAGAGACCTCAATCTCGCTTTCATGTACGTGGCGTTGGTGTCCAACTGCAAAAGCCTACTTTGATTGCGTTCCGCAGACTGGATAGGCAGCGCGCCCTCCCTGCCACCCTGGGAGGTGTCATGCAGTTAATGGTTGATCGCGAGAGATTGATCACCAAATGAACGCTGCGCCCTAGCTATTGCTGCAGGGCCGCATGTCAGCGACAACGCTGTCAGAGCTATGTATTCAGGCCACATCTCTCTTTCACCACCGCCACATGTATCAAAGGACGAATCAGGCGTCCGCATATCCAGGGAGCCAGTTATGTGCCCTTCTTTTGCTCAAAGTCATCGCGTCTAGAAAATTGTCAACGCCAACCCCAATGAAGACAGTGAACGCTGACATATTTCGCTTTGTATATCCTGGATTAGCTGAGCTAATCCACATTAATTTTTTAGCCAAAACCAACAAGGCAGCATGATTTCCTTGTCGCTCGCGTAGTCGACCCTTACGGCTTCCCTAAAGTTCAAAAAAGTTCAGAATAAGTGTGCCACTATCCGCCGAGTGCGCTGCAGTTTCGGCCGTACATGTGGCGCCATCTGGGAGGCGCAGCGGGAAAAAAGCGTCTGTTCCAATCAGACGCCGCCGCTGCAGCCGACGCTGTGCTCCTCTGACCTCGTCGTGACTCTTCACAAGAACGAGCTGGAAATGCCTCGTAAAACACCCACCTCGTTTAATGTTGCGTTTATGGCCATCCCACACCTGAATTCGAGTACACTTTTTTTTTTGGGGGGGGGGGGCTGCGCATTTGTCATGTTTTTTCCCGGGACTGTGCAGTCACAGCACGACCTATCGCATAAATCGAGTGCAGCGGAAGCAAAAAGAACAATTGAGCTGTAAATCCAGATGGAGCTTTTAGATTCAGACTCTTTTGCACACATACCTGAAGCGAACGCGACGTCTGTCCGGCCTGCAGAAACGCTTTTCTATGACCTGCTGACCGTTTCTATCACCGTTTCCTGCTGTTCTCGGCGTTTGCTTCTGGGCAGTTTATCCTGCCGTAGACGCACGCCACTGGTAGCAAAGCTCATAGCAACAGTGCTTTCTTGCTTGCTTGCTAGGCGTTTGATCTGGATTCCCACAAGAACCAAGAAAAAACGCCCTTTGAAACAAGCAAGTCTATTTACTGTTGCCTCGATGGGTGCCATAATAGCTGCAAATGCAAAAATGCCACCGGGAAGCAGTTAGAGATTATGTTTTATCGTTTTTCCTGGAAATAATACGAGTGCAAAACGAAACAGCGCTGCCGAGAGTAGCTACGGCGTGCAGGGTAAACAGCCCTGTGTGGAGAAGCGCTAGAGATAATTGTCAAGTGAGAGCTGTGTACACAAAAAGTAAACAAATCTGCGCCGCACGCGCGAGTCTCAGGCACTGTCCGAGAACAAACTGCGCGAGCGACTACCATTGGCCTAATTTACATAACATAAAGCACTGTATATACAAAGCAGCGTGTACGTAGCACCCTGTCGCTAATAATTCCGCACGCGGCACACTGCAAGCAGCCTGGGTGACGCACCCGTCCGCATATCGTCCGAATTAAGTATTTCACGCGGTGAGCACTCACGTCAATGCGCGCAATATCTGGCGATGCAGCAAGTGGGATTTCAAGCTCGATGTTTGTGCCCAGTGCTCTAAACCAACAGACGGTGAAGAAACGAGCCGCAAAAGAATTAAACTCGCCTCAAAACTGAGCCATGCACATATCTCGAAGGTGTCCGCGGGCACTGCTGCACAGAAAGGTTCACCGCACGCATTATACACAGGCTTAAGGTCGCAGAATCTGTGGCCGCGCACCAGACAGTTGTTTTTATAAACACATCAAAATTTCCATTCGTTCGAAAGCTACATCATCCGGCGCGGATGATGTTAATTAAGCCGGTCATGCATGCTGTTCTTTCCGGAGACTGCGCTCAAGCGCGACCCCGCCGTCGTTTGGACCGAGCGAGCTAGAAAGCGAAAGAACAGCGGTGGTGACCGAACCTGCTGGTGGATACCGACGACACTTTCAGAGCGATGTTGTAGTTGCACATATGCCTGACCCGGCTCTCAGGACAGATCCTCAGATGCGACACGTGTTAATAAGAAAGTGCGCGGTCTGCCCGCCCCACAATTTTTTTTGCAGCACCTTTCCAATGACTGTTTGGCTGTAAACTCCTAAAACGAAGCGCCGCCAGCAGAAGCGCTGGCGACAAGAGACGCACCCAAGGCGCCGGGGTACACAAAGCGCACCTGGCGGAGAACGGGCTGTGACTTGCATTGCTTTGCTTTTAGATTATTTTGAAACACAAGCACGGTGTATGCGAATGTGCATGCGACGCAAACACAAAAGCGGCAGAGAGAAGCCCTGTTCTAACGCGCTGACGCTGTCGGGAAGCACGAGTTTCACGGCTCCTTCCGCTGCCTCACACGACAGCGCAGAGCCGCTTTCCGCGCGCGCCGCGCGTGAGGTGGCGCCACTTGTTCTGGAGCAGTGGCGCCACCATACCAGCGCACGAGGCGGGTACCAGCGAAAAGCAAACCATTTTTAGTTACTTTTGGCAAAGACGGTGCGCTCGTTAGGGCTTCTGCATGCCGATCGTACGAATGACAAAAAACGTTCGGACGCCGCGTTTCTGAAGCATCGTAGTTGGCGAATGCGTCGTGGCCGTGTATCTCGTAGTGGTTCAGTCAGCACGCTGAATTAGCACCGGCTATATCGCTGGTCGGCATACGTCACTTGAAAATACGAGCATGACAATCTCATTCCGCGTGGAACAGATTCCGTAATCTTTGGTTCGAACTTGCCCTTCTCTATCTAAAGTGTTCCGCGTGAAAGCTGCGACATCGTTGCGCTGCCCGTGAGCAGCCGCGTTGGGGCTTTCTTTCTGACAGACGCTAGTGCACGGCCAACAGAAAGTGTCGTGTTTACACTATTTACAGCGTACGCAAGCTTGCTGCGTACGCCCGAACTGTAAAAGTATCCAGTGTCTATTGAAATGTTGCTGTAAACGTTTTGCCCCAATTGAAATCTATAACCTCTTTGATGATGGTCGATGCGCGTGTATCGAGATGTTCTCTAGTGTGTTAGATTCGTTTCGCTAGTGAGAGTTCACAATTAAAACTGAACTCTATTGATCTTTAGTGCCCTGATTTAGTGCCACGCTGAGAACGAATTTCTTGTAATTCAAGAAACAGGCGATGAAGTCGCCAGGAAGAACGAAAGAACGAACATATATTCGATTTATTACAGCAAGCAGACTTTTTTAACCACACCTGAGCCACTCTGTTATGCCTGAGAAGAAGGCTGAGGTTGGGATTGGTCGGGAGCCTCGACATCCTTGCCCAGCCAAGGATGGTTGCAGAGGTTACCCGACTTTCTTAAAAATGGCCACTAGTAAAAGCTTTAAAGAAAGTCGGGTAACCTCTGCAGCCATCCTTGGCTGGGCAAGGATGTCGAGGCTCCCGACCAATCCCAACCTCAGCCTTCTTCTCAGGCATAACAGAGTGGCTCAGGTGTGGTTAAAAAAGTCTGCTTGCTGTAATAAATCGAATATATGTTCGTTCTTTCGTTCTTCCTGGCGACTTCATCGCCTGTTTCTTGAATTACAAGAAATTCGTTCTCAGCGTGGCACTAAATCAGGGCACTAAAGATCAATAGAGTTCAGTTTTAATTGTGAACTCTCATTAGCGAAACGAAGCTAACACACTAGAGAACATCTCGATACACGCGCATCGACCATCATCAAAGAGGTTATAGATTTCAGTTGGGGCAAAACGTTTACAGCAACATTTCAATAGACACTGGATACTTTTACAGTTCGGGCGTACGCAGCAAGCCACTAGTAAAATGGCCACTAGTAAAAGCTTTAAAGATGACTTTCCTTTGGCATCACTACGTAGTATAGCTAACGAGTAAGGCCCTCTACACCACTGATCACATTTCACATTTTTATAAAATTCTGCATCCGGGTGTTACCATCTTCCATTTTTATCAGCTGCTGATGTGTATAAAGAGCAGTGTTTCCCGAATAAAAAATTCAGTCCAGCGCTGTGTGTGTGTGTCTTTATCTTTCAGTCCGTGTCTTTTGAGCGCAGGTATATTTTCAATATGGTAAACCAACTCGCCCAACAAGCCACTCTGCTAAACTTTTCTACACTTCGTGCTTGGCGCATGATGGCGTTAGCTACCTATGTGCTATTAAACCCAACACAACCACAAGCGCCTCTGGGATGCCTTTTTCAAACATGCCTAGAAAACTGTGAGCCTCTTTCCGTTGCCAATAATACAACTCCGGATGCCATCCCAAAGGGTCGTGCCGTGGCACAGGACAACTCAAGCCTGCGCCCCGTAACCAGTGACACGGGGAGCCCTACTTCTTCATCTTAATACAAGGGGCAGCCAATGCTCAATTTGCGTCGATGACGTCAATGCCTTTACGTATTTTGCAAGGCGTCAGTCATTTATGGTCGTTGTGACGTCTCCAAAGATTGGCTGTGATGTTGCTGAGCAGACGAAATAACTACAATGCACAAGCGATGACGGCAATGAACGTGTGTACAGGTGCCCACAAAAGTTCTCGGAACACCACAGCTGTGGCCAATGACAGAGCTGTGTTTTTTTCTCTCTAATGTCGTTGTTTGTGCGCTGCAGTTTAGTAATCTGGACCCTCGGAGCCCTTGTGACAGATAATTGTTGCATGGTATGTACTGATTCATTGGGCATGTAACCGTGACGTGCGTGTCGCACTCGTCAATAGATTTTAGAAGCGTCATTACTGGCAGTAGTAAAAACTGCATTAAATGTTTTACAGGTTAGCACACGAGGGCCGTACGCTTTCTCTTCGCAGAAGTGCCCATACTTTCAACAATGAAAGAAATTCGCCCATAGGGGGTCGTAATAGGTATCACCGCAAAGCTCGACCTTATCGCAACCTAAAGGTGTAATTTTTAAGTCGATAAGTACACTTTCATCACTTTGACCTGCTGATATCATACAAGGCAATAGCGAAAATGCACGTTTCAAGCGCCATGAGACAGTGACTGGTCCGTCATACTCATCATCATCGTCGCCGCCGCCGCCATCTCTGTCATCATTATTATCATCGAAATACGTTTGTAGCGGACAGATTCAGCGGTACCTATGGAGGAAGGAAGGAACTCAGGAGAGGCGCTTACGTCACATTTCTTGAAGCCGGCTCCCTCCTGTGGCCCCCCTGCGTCCCCTCTGCTTGGCCGCCGTCTCAGCGCACTTGCGCATGCGCAGGAAACAGTGCAGCAGACGGCGCCGCTGCGCCCAGCGTTACCATTGGCTGTGCCGTCGGCCAGACTCCCAGTAGTCCATGCGAAAACGCGTGACTTCCGGCACACTTTTTGGCGTGCAGCTCGGATATCGAGGGCCTCTCCTGAGCTTTCCTTCCTCCATGGCGGGAGCCAATCAGAACTGCATGTTTTTTATTTTATTTTTTTTCACGAGAATAGAGGCTAGCACTTAAAAAAAATGTAGACTAAGAGAAACAATGTTAAATGTAGACAGCACAGTGACGCATGGTTAATGGATGATATAGCATCGCCCCTGCTGCGGCGAGCCTGCCGCTGTCTTTCAGCATGACAGCGATACCTATAGAGAAGAGCTGCGCCGAGATCCAAGGATGCATTAGATTCCGTTTACTGAATGCTTTCATGAGGAATTGTGTTTTGGGGCACAGGTGCCGTGAACGAATACCTACGTACAGCCTTTGTCAAAAGTTTGGAGCCCCGGGGGCTTGCTTCTGAACCACACTGTCTGGTTCGTAATGCATCTCAGGCGCTCCAAGTTTCCTGAAGTTAAGAAGATTTCCGGTCCTGCTTCCTTCACTGGGTAAGATTTCCACGATTGATACAGGAGCCGCACTACAAGGCTTGTAAGCAAACCACCTAGGCTCTAAACTTTTGACAAAGACTGCACATTTGAAAAATAACGGCGACACAACGGGTGCGGCTCACACACGTTATCAGAGGTGATATTACGGAATGAAAATTTTTACTTTGATTTCCCATATTATTTTAAAGTTATGAAGCTATAAATTGTGGAGGAGGTCTGCTCCAAAGCCTATAGAAAACTGCGGTATTCGAGAAAAAAAATGCAGCATGCAGCAAAAAATTTGAAGCTAACTACGCACAAGACGTTTATTCTCCCGGTTCTGGAGCATGACTTATCCGTTTGGAGCACTCACCAAGTGTATTTACGAGTGTATTCAGAGAACCGCAGTGCGTTTTGTTTGTTCGCGATATCGGAGAATCGATTCTGTAACAGACATGTTGAAATCTTGCGACCTAGAACTGCTAGAGACACGACGAGAAAAACAATGGTTGAAATTGTTTTTTCAAAAAACTAGGAATCAAACAAAATAAACAAAACAACCTATATTCATCCACCCCTAAAATACAGTACGCGTTTAAGTCACAGTGCCACAATACAGCCTTATAAAACACGCCTAGATGGTTTCAAAAGCTCTTTACTTCCCTCATGTATTGATGTGTGGAATGGCCTTTCTGAATACACTGTAGCAGCTCAAAATGTCAAAGATTATGAACGTCGTTTGGAGTTGTATTATAGACAACGAGAGAAAGGACAACTGGCCATGCTGTTATTATTTCGCGTATTTCTGTTTGCGCTTTCACGCATGCTTTATTTTCTTCTGTATTTTGTGTATTTGTGCTTTGACCACATTTATAACCACGAGATTGTGTTGTACTCCTGATGCCTGAAATTCATGCTTCTTTTTGGCCATTCCTCTCCTGTAATGGCCCTCAAGTGAGGGCTACAGTATTCTTAAATAAATAGATATAAACACGGCGACGAATAACATAGGGAGACTGGCATGGCAAGCCCGACATTTCCTGCTCTTAGGTATCGAAACCATGCATGCCCGTCTACTCGGTGGCCGTCGTGATGGCGGCAAGCGCCCTCGGTGCAGGCCACCTGAATTTCCCCGCAGCCTATACAACGTCGCGGGAGGCATCTTTATGGCCACCATCGTGCAGCTGGTGAGCGCTTTACCCTTCTGCGCTGTGCACCGTGCATCTGTCTCACTGTGAGCTGGAATATCATCCATTCGTCTCTGGTCGCGTCACGCTCAGCTTGTGCGACTTGGGCAGTCGGTGTACTCATCGAGGAAGACGAGAGCAAGCGACGTGTGGCCGAAAGCGCTAGGACGCGATGGGCCTCAAAGCGAGCAGCCACTGCCGCTCTTACACTCGCAGGCTTAAGCGCGCACCTGAATATTATAGCGCATCTACGAGCCGCCATGTAGACACCCAGAGCGCCTATGGTTGAATGCAACTTGAGCCTATATAGTGAAGCTCCGCCTACATTCATGAGTGCCACACAGAGTTTCTCCGTAGCAAAAGTATAGTCAGTTGTTAAAGCTTTCCTTGTCACGTAAGCAAGCAGCTAATCACATGACGAAATTAAAAGCGCTGGAATATTGATGCTCCTGGCTTTTCTAACGCAGTCAAGAATAAAAAGCTGATATGATTTACTGTCGTAATTTGCCAGCGAAGTCACGGACCATGGTCTAGTGTTGCCAGCTTCTGTTTTTTTTTTCTTAGTTACAAGGGCAACGTTCACTAGTACCTTCTTTTGCTGCAGCAGATGAGGAGCTCCATCAGTTTTCCGGGAGACCCTTCAGTTCAGTGGCTGCTGTTAAATTATGGAGAGTTCTACGTTGTACTCAAACGCGTACTGAATAAGACTCGACCTTCCCACTTTAGGTCCTGGTGGCTACCCTCGGAAGCACGATTCTGACCTTGACTTTCTGCGCCGACGTTAACAACGACGGCACCTATCATGACATCCTGCTCTCTATGTGTGGGATAAAATGGCGCTACACCGCGGCTATCACTGTCTTGTTGACCTGCTACGGAGTCTGTGTCACGTACTTGATAGTCATCGGTGATCAATACGACCGTAGTAAGTACTTCTTTTCAAGCATAATTGCGAGTCGTTATTGCTAAGTAATCGTAGAGCAAGTGTCATCCTAGGCTGGTTGGCGCGCTAATGAGATGACAGCGGCCTGGGAAGAACTGTGCTGAATAGAGCTTAGGCTCAAACGAGCACAACACAAGCGCTTGCAAACACCTGTTTGATTGCATACATGAAGAAGGAGATAAAAATACGTTTTAACCTTGCGTGATACGTGAGCGAGAGGTGGTAATGATAATCACAATGAAGAAAGTATGGTGGTCACATCCTTTGTGTCGGGCGAACCAGTCCAGTGAAGCCGCCTTCATACTCTGCATCACGGCAGTGGTATCCTGCGTAGCGGTGCAGCTCCTGCATTTGAATGGTTGACGCCCTGCGGTAACAACAGCTGGCAGATGATGGCAGACCTGGGGACATTTGAAGAAATTCATTCGTATTGCTTTCGCGTGTGTGCTAACGTTTTTTTTATTTCCTTCTGGCAAATGTAAGCCTAGATGACGCATGAACATTCCCGGCAATTATGTGACGGAGCACGCTTCGGCGATCAACCTCTTGTCACGCCCTACCTAGCGAAAATGAGGAATTGCAGTATACATATGTTGGCACATGCCGCCGGCGAACTCGCGTATGAACTCAAGAAACCACCATGTTTTACCTACGCGTAACGCGTGAGAAAATTTGAAACGCCGAAGCATGCTCCGTCATACCTTGGCCGCACCTGCACGCACATCTGAAGTCTGCACGTCAAAAACTGCGAGAACACAGACACCACGTAGTAGACGTATACAGCTATTTAGCTGCTGACTGCACAAGCTGTGTCAACATCGCACAATTGCGCCACAGAGCTGGCGAGGCCAAGGCGAAGAGAAAGAACGGTGTTAGCGTTTTCCGAGGAAAAGGGGAAGAGATCTCAGCAGCTGTAACTGTATCGCTGAGGGCTGCCCACTGGCTGGCGGAAATAAGACTAGATCGAGGGACAGTGCAAAAGTCGAGTGTTAGACTGAGAGAGTAGAAAGAGTGGGGACAGGAGGGAAGAGGCTTGAAGATAAATATGCGCACATAGAGGCTAAACTACGCACGTACAAGTGTCCTGTCACAGTTTAGTCGTACGCGGCTGTCCCAGAGGAGTCGAGGTGGAAGGCCACTATGGGAGCCTTCTTCGAATAGTGCATGATTTATGGCGACAGAGTTGGCTGGCCGTGAGTCAAAGGAACGCAAATGTCGCGAAAAGACGGACTCCAATGCATGTGACCAAGCTATGTGTAACACTTCACAAGAGGCATATTTTTCCTAGCTGTGTCGCGCGGTTTTTTTTTTTATTTCATCGGCCTCCTCACGCGCATTTGCCAGTTTAGTGTCTGCGCTTCTCCTGCGTTATTTTTGCGCTCCGGTTTTCAAGTTTGTGTCCGGTCAGACTGCAGGCGAGGCTCCGGCATGGGTGGTCTCTCAAATGTCCGAGGATTGGAGAATGCCGGCAGCGCAGCGTGTAAGGTTTGTCTCGCGAGGGTATGGCTGTGGGAACTGGTGTAGTACATTATTGACCCGAAGAGCCGCTACAGAACAGGACGATAGCAGACTCAAAAATGAGCTTGTGCCTCCTCCTGCCGACCTCTGTTGCGGTTTTTCAGGTCAAAAGGTTTATATCTTCTCATGGTATATTTTCTCGCTATCGTTGTTAAAAAAATTTTGGCTAAATGAGCCAACGAAATGAATTTCTTGAACTTTTTCGTCAAATATTTTGCGCCATTGCGATTTTCCCGCAGAAAATTGAGAGAGCAACACTGCGTATCTTACTACCTCTTAGAAGCCAGAATACATGCTGGTGATGTAGATTCCTCCAGACAGTACGCAAGCGACATTTCAATAAAGGAATTTGCAAGCCTCGAGCACTATACTCCCACGGGCTTTCACCTCGCGACTTGCCTGCGCACATAACGAGCAAATAAGTATGGAGGTTGTCAAATTGTGCGTCACACAAGGTCCCTCATGCAAGCATACAGGCGCTGTGCATTTATTTTCGCATTGATTCTTTCATTTCATTTTCTGTTTAAGACCCACTCTAGCTGCTGTCATAAAGCGCGTACAGCAATGGAAGCGCAAAAAGTAACGGCAGTAGATCATTCCGTACATCCAGTTCATGCACGCGGTGCATAGGGAAACGGTGGAAGGGATGAATATGGAAGGGAACTGCTTGAACGCCATGGCTTCGGGGCCCATGGGTGATAGCATCACTAAAATGACAGCCCGGAATTGATAACTTCTGTACTCTTTTTTCAAACCGTTCTGTTGGGACAGTTCTCTCACAGAGTGGTAGATTTCACGAAGAACGAAAAATAGAAATGAAGAGAGGGAAAACGAGAACAAGCAAAATGTCTGCGTTCATTCATGTCCCGCGTAACATCTCGCGGCCTCTTTGCGCTTTGTATTCGACAGCAATTACGCCGCGAACTTTAATTCTAGAAAATCCCTTCTCCTCAAGCTGACATCAAACGGCGAGACTGAGACGTAATCATGAACGAAAACATCTGAATAGCGTTCTTGAACCAGTCACTAACCTAACTGCGTCTGTGTCTCGAGTGCGAAGCCGTTTTTTATAGTCATCAATCTTTCGCCCCGTTTGCTTTCGCCTTGCTCAAGTATTTGCCTCGCTCCATGGACCCGACTTCTGCCACACGTGGTACTTGGCCCGAGAGTTTACCATCCCCGTCACTGTGGTCGTCATCGTGCTGCCGCTAAACTTGCACCAACACATCGAGTTCCTCCACTACGCCAGGTGGGCTCATCACAAAATTGCGCACGAGCTGTCGGCGTTTTTCTATACCTCCGATAGTTGTTATCCGCTATTACCGCTGTGCCGTTGGCTTGTCTCACACGCCGCAACGCTGAAACGTTGAATTTTTTTCAGTTGAAAACTTGAGTCACAAACACGCGAAGAAAGGAAACAGCACGCCCCAGCTCTGAGAAGTTCGCGTGTCGGGTTCTTCTCTGAATTGCGCTCCATGTTATACCCCCCCCCCCCCCCCCCCTGGTTGCTGGAATTCTGTTCGGAAAAAAGTAATGCGATATTTTTTTAGACAGCAAAATTATTTGCGTAAAGAAAATTGAGGATTCTACTCCAAAAACACAGACTGCACTGCGTGCGGGACTGACTGCCTCCTGCGCGGACCTCTGCAGGAGCTACACTGGAGCTGCAATGTCAGCGCGAAACTTGCCGGAGAGCTTTGAAACGCCGTGAGTGCCATACGAGCACCGAAACGCAGTCCTGACGTCGGATCCATGGACGCGTGTAGTAGATTACGCACGTTTGCCTATAATTGTAAAGCTCAGCACAGCATGAATAATTTAAAACGTTGGTTCTAAGTATACCTGGATCGTAAAATTAAGAGCCGCCACGGTGGCTCAGTGGTTATGGCGCTCGGCTGCTGACCCTAACGACTCGGGCTTGATTCGGGCCGCGGCGGTCGCATTTCGATGGAGGCGAAACGCTAGAGGCCTGTGTACTGTGCGATGTCAGTGCATGTTAAAGAACCTCAGGTGCACGGTCGAAATTTCTGGAGCCCTTCGCTACGGCGTCCCTCACAGTCTGAGTCGCTTTGGGACGTTAGACCCCCATAAACCAATAAACCATAAACCGTAATGGCCTCGTGTCTCATTTGGGAGCTTTCATGTTTAGGCCTTTCTTAATCGGATCTTTCCTCTCATGGGAGAGCTTGCCGGTCTCTCTAATCATCCTATCAACTACTTCTACAACGCGCTCCATAATGATTGCTGCGAGATTATTGTCAAAGCAGTGAAAGTCGTCATGGCCTAGATGTCATTGGAATCTTTATTAAAAAATGGTAAATTACAAGGCATATACCACCTTTATAATTGCAAAAGTAAATATCAAAAAGCAGAGGAGAAATACTGAGCTGCATGCAGATCACGATCAGCCCATTTCAGTGCGGAAGCTTTTCGCATTCATGATGTACTGTCGCGCTCGCTGTAAGCTGTAACACACAAAGTGTGATAGGAGCCGAGTTCTTGAAGCAGTGTGAGCCCAGTGGTGCTGGAAATTGAGAAGTTAACCGTTGATGAAAAGAACAAAGTACACTGCATGTTTGGGTATTCGGCATGAAGGTGCCTATTAAATTAGAGTAAAGAGGAAACCTCCATTGGTTCCCTTCGGACAAGTTGCGAGTCACTTTGATCGCGATAGCGCATACGTGCCATCCATTCATTCGTCGCAGCGCCACCTGGCCGTGCCTGGGACGGCACGGTTGGTGCCTCAGAACACCGTTGGTTAAAGTCTCATTGCGGACTTATAACACGACATCCGTGTGATACTCACTCCTCCCAGCGCTCTCACTATGCGATGTTTTTTTTTCTTTTTGCATTGCTTCCTCGACTGCGTTTCCGCTGTAGGCTAACGGGTTCACGCAAGGATTCACAGAGATCTATATCGGCGCCGTGAGTGCGAAGCTCTTGGCGGGCTTTTACAAGTCATTCACGGCGAGGCACCATGAAGTGACTCCATTGCACCAAAAATACAGCAGGGATAGCAAGGAACAGCAACGAAAAAAACAGTATTATTCGCATCGAACTGAGATTCTGTCTCGACCAACCTGGCCGGCATCAACAAATAATTCGGTTTGACGGTTGATCATCGTGGTGATCACTGATGGGCCTTATACTTGCTTTGCCGCTGCAGAGCTGCAGTCACTTTTTGAGACGTCCTTTGAGATTCGCTCTGGCGAGCGCAGCCAGCCTACTTATTTGAAGGTTAACATGAGGATGGGCCGGGTGCCCGGGTTGCATACACGACCGGTCATGACCTGCCTCCTCGCGCGGTTCCTATCTTCCCTCCCCGCACCACTGGTTTTCTCGCTCCATGAATGAAGCCGGGGTCAGAGCGATGCTTGCCCCTCTGGTCCTTTCATCCTGCCCCCACCCCCCTCCCCCGCCACGTAAAAGCCTGCTCGGTCGCGTGCAGCTTCCGTGCAGCAGCGGTCGCCCGCCGAATCCGATCGGGGGGCAGCGGCGGAGGGCGAGCGAAACGCTGTGTCAATACGTTGGCGGTGTGTTTGCGCCCTGCACGCTCCTGTGTCCGAACATTCAAGCGCCGCTCGCCGCTTGTTTTTGCGCAGATGAATGGATTGCCCCCAATCATCACGTTTCTTCCTTCTTGGGCCGCCTCACTGGTGCTGCTTTCACAGCTCCGACACGACTGACTTTTCCGCGGAATCGCCCTCGATCTGCCGATGACACGTGAATCCGGGCCGAGCGAGCGCCGGCACGGGGGAGTCCGGCACTGCACACAACTGGCCCCGTCAGAGGAGCCACCCAGTGCAGTCCCGGCGCGCGCGTGCGCGGGGTCCCGTGCCACGTGCTGCGCTCGTGCCAGGTGCCCGCCAGTGGTCCGCATCAGCTGCTGCTCGCACCCTCGCCACATTCCCCGCACCCCTCGAGGGCCACGACAGATGGTGCGCCGGGGATAGCCCCCGACCCCAGCCGGCACGGGATATCCCTTCTCCCGGTTCGGCCACCGCCACACGGCGCCTCAGGTGGCCGACACAGAAACCACGCGCAGTCCTTCCAGAGGGACAAGACCAGACATCCCCCTCCGTCTGCTTCCGGCCGCGGTGCAGTAAACACACAGCGTACAGCTCGCGTGCGCCAGGTGCCCGGAGCACCAACAGCAGCGGCTGCCGGCAGCGGCGCCCAGACTCAACGCGGACGCGTCGCAGCACGCGGCCTGTTGTCGAGATTGGGGTCGCGCGCAGGCAGCGGGCTCGTTCGTTTCTTGTCATGGAAGGCGAGCCGCGCTGCGGCGCGAATTCCCTTCCACGGCCGTTCCTAGGAAGGAATCAACATTTCCTGCTTGCGCTCTCGCTTGTCACTTGTCGCGGACAGCTTGCACTCCCCGGACCAAACACGCCTCCATTTCGTCTGTCGCATTAATCTGCAATCGGGCACAAAGGTTCACAGACCGCGCCTCCAAAAGAAATAAATAAAACATTTCGTGTCTTACAAGCTTGGTTGCAAAAGGGTGAATGTGTGCTGGAACAGTAGTAAAGCAGGGTTAATGACAAACGGCACAGAAAAAAAGCGTGCAAAAGGACGAGAACCTATAATGCTAGAGAAGAAGAGTGAGACAATCCACCAAATGTAATAACAGCTAAACATGGAACCAAAACAATCAATCAAGAAAAACACGGAGGTTTTGAGAATGGGGGATATAGCGCCGGTCCATTGCTGCAAGACATTCGAGACCCTTGTTGCTGCTGCGGGGATTCCACAGTTGCCAACCAGTTATTGGGGTAGGCCACTGCGGGCGCCGACCCAAGGGTAGCGGTGGTCCGGTGAGGCGTCGAGCCTTTGGGACTCAGACATCGGGAGCTTGTCACCGAGAATGAGGCGGGCCGAAGACGAAACAAAAACGAGACGGTTTATTCTCAAGGCAGAAATGAAAATGGAAGCAAGCTCTCATACAGCACAAGAGCACGCACTCTCGTAGCCCTTTTCAAAAGAGGTACAAGTGCGATGCCATACTGTAAACCGTGCTGTACTCGTAGCCCAGTAAAGTGAGCCCATCCCACATCCCACGCCCATCCTAGTGCGGTGCTCCCCGCTTCTCTCCATTTCACTGCTCCAGCGCTGGCGGGGCAGAGATTGTTGCGTGGAACGTGTTCACGGAGTGACACATTTGATTGACATCGTTTTGCGGGAGAAATGGTCCAAATTAGTTGAGCCACAGCGGCGAGGGTAGTCGCTTTTTTCGAAATTCTAAAAACTGATATGGCTATTGCTAACGGCCGGCTAAAATACTGTAACTGCAATCGGGCGCCTATCGGTGATAGTTTAAAAGGTAACCATTAGAACTTAGTTAATCACGTTACCAGTTAACATGGTTTGCCTACTTTCTGAAGTCTGCCAACACTCATATTAATATACAAAAACGCTTCTCTTTACCACAAAAATCCTTATTTTTAAGAATTAGTGCCAGGCTTCCATAAAACACCTGGTATATTTCTGCTTGTAAATACGTCTGGGAGTGTTATCGTGTTCCCCATATAGGTTTTGCATGTGATGCCCTACTGAAATATCTCTCGTGAGGTAAAAAGCGCGCTCCACAGCGAAGCAAGGCATGAGGAATATAGTGCAGGAGGTGTGGTGACGCGCGTGGCAACCGCTGTATAGAGCTGATGACAGAGCGACCACGACGCCGTGAACAGTGAACATCGGAATTTTATTTATTTACAGAATACCTGCATCGCCCAGAAGGCATTATCGCAGGGGAGGCAGTTTGAAAACAACGTGTTCATTTGCACAGAAGAAGCACCAAGAACATTAAGCGAAGTTAACACCAAAGTAAAACAAAACAATAAGTGAACATTATTAAATGTAACAGAAAGCCTGAACAAAAGTAAGACAGGAGTAGATTCTCAGGAATACAACTCGACAAAAAAATCGCGATTATCAAACACTGCAACATACTCTTCCGGCTACAAGTTCCAGTCTTTCACAGTTTGTGGAAAGAGATTTAGAAAAGCTGTTTCCATTCCAATTTTATTCGCGAACCTTCTTGGAGCGGTCGAGCCGAGTCAAGACGTAAGTTGGCTCCAAAAGGTAGTTACGGTTATCAATTCCTGTTTGATTATAGAAGATGCGGTGGAAGAATTTAAATCTCAAACTTCTTCTGATGTTTAACGGTTCCCAGCTCAGCAATGAATTTATCTCAGTGATACTTTGGAAAGGGTTATAATTATTGGATACGAAGCGTGCAGCCTGATTTTGGAGTTTTTCTATTGCTTCCACCAAATACGCCTGATATGGGTCCAAAATAATAAAGGCGTAATCGAGGATGGATCTGACGTGCAAGAAATAAAGTGTTTCTTTAACATCTTTTGATGCGGCTTTGAAATTTTTACGAATAAATAACATTTTACTTCCCTTAGAAATTGACGGCGGGATGTGTGTGTTCTATTTAAGAGTCTGCATGAAATAAACACCAAGGTACTTTTGCTATGAGACGCTTTTCATGGCTATGTTTTCAACAATGTATTGTGTACGAAGTTGGAATTTGCTATTTGAAAAATGGACGTGATTACATTTATTAATATTCAGATGCATCTGCCAACGCTGACACAAAATTACTATTTTATCAAGGTCGCTCTGCAGGATATTGCCACCTGGTGTTCTCAGGTGGCGCTGAAGTGTCTTCGAAGACGTTGAAGTGTCTCTCGCTGGCTGGCTGGCTGCTTGCTGTATTCTGCTGGTTAGCGACCTGTCTCCCTGTTTTCCGTTACATATTTTGGTGTAGGCGCTGGGTAAAGATCCCTGTATATGTCTCATGCTCCTCCGGATACCCTGGGCTCCAGTCCTTCGCTAGTGGACACCCCCGTGCACCGTGCTAGCCGGAGAAATCAAGGCCTACCTCCCGAACACGGGCTTTTGGAGTCTGCCAGAGCACCCACCCATCGACCTGTCATGCCAGCTGCTGCCTACTACACCTTGCAGAATCCGCGACTGCCCAAACCATTCCACGGCAGTCAGCTCGAAGACGTAGAGGACTGGCTTCTCGAGTTTGAACGCGTGGCCTCATTCAACCAGTGGGACGACGCCGCTAAACTTCGAAACGTCTTCTTTAGTCTCGAGGATGGTGCACGTACCTGGTACGAAAACCGAGAAGACGCCCTGACATCATGGCACGAATTCCGCCGACGCCTGCTGGAGACCTACACCAGCACGGATCGTCGAGAACGGGCTGAACGGGCTTTGCAGTCTCGCATTCAGATGCCGAATGAGACTGTAAGCATGTACGTGGAGGATATGACTCGGCTCTTCCGGCGAGCTGACCCGGCCATGCCCGAAGATAAAAAGGTGCGCCATCTCATGCGCGGCGTTAAAGAGCAACTTTTCGCTGGCCTCGTGCGCAGTCCACCTGGGACTGTTGCTGAGTTTCTCTCAGAGGCGGTCACGATGGAGAAGATGCTCTTGCGGCGGTCTACCACCTACGACCGGCCGGTACTCGCCGCTTCACTTACAGAGCCGCTTCCTGCCTTCGGGGCTAACCCTGGTCTTCTCCGCGACCTGATCCGCTCCGTTGTGCGCGAAGAGCTCCAGGCGCTTTTCGGTGCTCCCCTGCCGACGGCCGGCTCTCTCGCTAGCCTGGTCCGCGAAGAGGTTCAAGCCTTGAGACCTTCGTTCCCGTCCGTTGACCCGCCGCCTTTACCAACGGAGTGCCGTCGTCCAACGTACGCTGAAGCCTTGCAACGTCCTGCGCCCTCTTCGGCGCAGTTTCCTCCGTCCAATCAAGGCTCGCTGTTTTCCGCACACCCCGACACGTACTACATCGACAATCGACGATCACCCCAGCGGAAGACGGACCTGTGGCGTGCTCCGGATCGGCGGCGTCTCTGCTTTCACTGCGGGGAACCCGGTCATCTGTATCGCCAGTGCCCGTATCGACAGCTTGGGCTGCAGGGGTTCCCTATCGACATGCCCCGTCCACCAAGAGGTCAACGACCCCGGGAGATCGAGGACTACGTAGCCCAGCAGCGCATGGCGACAATTCCCCAGCGGCAGTCTCGGTCTCCATCACCACGCCGACCTTCGCCACAGCCCCAAAGCTCCTCCTGGATGGCGCAGAGACGGTCGCCAAGTCCCCGCCGGGAAAACTAAAGAGAGCGACCTCAGGGGGCGAGGCCGCTGGCAATCGGTACGAACAAGACCCCCCGACAACGCGAACAGCGACCGACCGTGATTTAAAGGCAACGACTGCAGTACCTGAACTCGGAGATCGATTCTCGTTGGATATACCCGTGCTTCTCGATGGCTTTAAGGTTAGTGCTTTGGTGGACACTGGCGCTGATTTCTCGATTTTAAGCGGAAAGCTAGCGGCGCTTCTTAAAAAAGTAATGACACCATGGTCCGGCACGCAGATTCGCACGGCTGGCGGACATGTCGTAACTCCGCTTGGCCTATGCACAGCAAGAGTCCAAATTCGCAGCTCCACATTTGTTGTCAGCTGCCTAGTTCTACCGAACTGCTCCCGTGACTGTATCCTTGGCGTTGATTTTCTCCGAGAGTATGGAGCTATTATTGACCTCCGAAAGCGCACTGTCACATTTTCTACCGAGAAAGCTGATGTTTACTCCGAGGACTGTCCACGCCGCGCCGCCCTTAGAATATCCGCCGAGAGCGTTTGGATTCCGCCACGCGCCAGCGTTTTTGTGAGTGTTCACTGCGACGGACTACGTGAAGGGACAGCGGTCGCAGAGGGCAACCTGTCCCTTTTGCTCACCCACGGCATCTGCTCAGCGCGAGGTCTCATCCATCTCCGCGACGGCTGCTCTGAGCTCCTGGTGACTAACTTCTCTAACGAGCCCCGGCACCTTTTTCGTGCTACTGCCATCGCATTCGCCGACCCCTTAGCGGAGGTTTCTGAATGTTTCGCGTTCGAAGCTGTTAGACCTGTGCGCCCATCCCTTGACATCAGCCCGGACCTTTCGGTGACTCAACAGCGAGAACTACGTGCCCTCCTACTTGAATACTCCTCCTGTTTCGCTTCTTCGTCGAAAGTCCGGCAAACGGCTCTTCTCAAGCACCGCATCATTACGCCCGACGATGCCCGCCCCATCCATCAGCAGCCGTACCATATCTCACCGAAGGAGCGTGAGGCGATCCAAACGCAGGTGAAGGAGATGCTTTCAGATGGAATCATTCAACCTTCCAGCAGCCCCTGGTCTTCACCTGTCGTGCTGGTGAAGAAAAAGGATGGGACACTCCGCTTCTGCGTGGATTATCGGAAACTGAACAACATCACCAAAAAAGACGTCTACCCGCTGCCTCGTATCGACGACTCGCTCGACAGACTTCGTCGCGCCCAGTACTTCTCCTCCATTGATTTAAAGAGTGGGTACTGGCAGATAGAGGTCGACGAGCGGGACCGCGAAAAAACGGCGTTCGTGACACCCGACGGACTGTACGAATTTAAAGTGCTACCTTTTGGGCTATGTTCAGCGCCGGCAACTTTCCAGCGGATGATGGATACCGTTCTCGCTGGACTGAAATGGCAAACTTGTTTGGTTTATCTCGATGATGTCGTCGTATTTTCCGAAACCTTTGCCGAACACCTTGAACGCCTGAGGACAGTATTAGATGCCCTCCGATCGGCCGACTTAACGCTAAAGCCCGAGAAGTGCCACTTTGGGTACAAAGAGTTGAAGTTTCTCGGTCACCTCGTGAGTGCCGATGGCGTTAAGCCCGACCCCGAGAAAACTGCTGCCGTCGCCAACTTTCCTGTTCCTGCAACAAAGAAAAGTGCGCAACGTTTTTTGGGTCTGTGCGCATATTACCGCCGCTTCATCGCCGACTTTTCAAAGATTGCCGCACCCCTGTACCACCTCACGCGCAATGATACACAGTTCGTGTGGGCTGCCGAGCAGCAGGAGGCTTTTGCCGAGCTGCGCAGACGACTGCTAACATCCCCTGTTCTTGCGCACTTTGATGAAGAGGCTGAAACCGAAGTCCACACCGACGCGAGCAACGTCGGCCTCGGCGCCGTACTCGTCCAACACCAAGGTGGCGTGGAAAGGGTCATCGCGTATGCAAGCCGCACGCTTTCTCGCGCTGAAACAAACTATTCGACCACAGAAAAAGAATGCCTTGCGGTTATGTGGGCAACCATGAAATTTCGTCCGTACCTCTACGGCCGCCCGTTCAAAGTAGTTACCGACCACCATTCGTTGTGCTGGCTTGCAAATCTTCGCGACCCATCGGGGCGCCTAGCCCGATGGAGCCTCCGCCTCCAAGAATTCGATTACACCATTGTGCACAAATCTGGCCAGACGCACGAAGACGCTGACGCACTCTCTCGCGCGCCCGTCGGGTTAGCGGATGATAGCATAGAGGACGAGAGTGGTTTTATTGGAGTTGTCAGCGCCTTAGACCTAATGACCCGCCAGCGAGCTGACCCAGACCTGCGACCTATCATTGATTATCTGGAGGGCCGAGCTTCTGTCGTACCCCGACAATTTTCTAGAAACCTGCCGGCCTTCTGTCTCCGGAACGGCATTTTGTTTAAGAAAAACTCCAGCACTGTTGACCGAGCGCACCTCCTCGTCGTTCCGGCAGATCTCCGCGCCGATATCCTTCTTGCTTGTCACGATGAGCCGACCTCCGGCCACTTGGGCTTTGCCCGCACACTTGCACGCGTGCGCCAGGCGTATTATTGGCCCAAACGTTCTCACGCCGTCCAGCGTTACGTCAGAGGCTGCCGCGATTGCCAACGTCGTAAGGCGCCTCCTCTCAAGCCAGCGGGCTTGCTCCAACCTATTGAACCCCCTCGGACGCCTTTTGATCAAGTCGGCATCGATCTTCTGGGCCCATTCCCTGTGTCATCGGCCGGTCATAAATGGATCATAGTCGCGACCGACTATTTAACAAGGTATGCGGAAACTAAAGCGGTGCAGCGCGGTACGTCATCTGAGATCGCCCAGTTTTTTATGCAACAAATCGTGCTGCGTCATGGCGCACCGTCCCACGTAATCACTGATCGAGGTACGGCGTTTACGGCACAGCTCATGCGCGACGTGTTCGAGCTCAGTCACACGAACCATCGCAAAACTACTGCCTATCACCCACAGACGAACGGGCTCACAGAGAGACTCAACAGAACGATCGCCGACATGATCGCAATGTACATAGACTCGCAGCACAAAACCTGGGACGAGATTCTCCCGTACGTCACATACGCTTACAACACGGCCACCCAGGAGACGACCCGATTTACACCATTTCGTCTGGTCTACGGACGTGACGTTCAGACGATGCTGGATGCAATGCTTCCATGCAGCACTGATGACCACCCACTCACGCCAGACGCCGAGCAGTTCGCTCAGCGCGCCGAGGAAGCACGTCAACTTGCCCGTCTTCACATTCAGCGGCAGCAGGGCACGGATGCACGCCGCTACAACCTCCGTCATCGGCACGTCGAATACCATCCGGGAGACCAAGTTTGGGTGTGGACCCCGGTACGCCGCCCAGGCTTGTCTGAAAAACTGATGTGCCGTTACTTTGGACCGTACCGAGTTTTGCGCCGCGTCACCGAAGTGACCTACGAAGTTCTTCCTGACGGGACTGTGCAGCCTCAGCGTCGTCCACCCCGCTCTGAGGTTGTGCACGTTGTCCGCATGAAACCCTACTTCACGCGGTAATGGATAGTACGCTCAGTGTTCTGCTAGTTTTCGCGTGGGACACCTTCGCCCACCTCCCTTGTACATTTTTGTGTGCTTGTGCTGTTTTTTTTTTCTCTTTCCACTGCCCATACTGCACCCCGCTTTTGTTTTTCTTTTTTTTGGAGGGGGAGTAATGCCACCTGGTGTTCTCAGGTGGCGCTGAAGTGTCTTCGAAGACGTTGAAGTGTCTCTCGCTGGCTGGCTGGCTGCTTGCTGTAATCTGCTGGTTAGCGACCTGTCTCCCTGTTTTCCGTTACAATATATACATCAGAAGATGAATTTATTTCTCTGTAAACAACACAGTTTGTTTACAGGGAAATAATGTTTTCTCCTCAATAAGGTTTCCTCAAGGGTTTCGTCGCAAATAGGAAGATGAGTGTGTGTGCATCCTCCGAAGTCGTAGTCCAGCCGCAAGGAATGAAAGCTTGCGGCAGATGGGATCGCGCTTGACGTTCGTGCTCCACTTGAAGATACACATTGAATAGAAAGTTTTTTTATTCTTGTACGAAAAAAAAGAACAGCGTTTTGCTTTACAAAGATGCGCCTGGCCAATGAATAACGCGCTAATGGATGGCTCAGGATGCACTCGGTGGAACTGCCCGACCAGTGAGCAGGCGATATAACTCCTGGGGTTGTAATCTCACTCCCGAACAAAAACAAAATAGGGACATTTAAGCTTCGCCTCAATGGTATGACGGGATAGCGTTAATGGGTCCCTTCAGCAGCCTGCGTTTTTTTTTTGCATATTAATTCACAGACACGGACAGGTAATTTATTTTACTTTACTTATTTAATTTTTTGTATTGCTTTTATGTATTTCAAAATTTTTTTGCATTTACCACTAGGTATACACAAGGCCTCCCTTTGAAAAGTCAATCGATCAAGCTTCGGTGGCCTAGGGATAGCATGTCTGACTCGCGGGTCAAAGGCCCCGGGTTCGATTTCGATCACCACAACTTTCGTTTCACCGAAATTATTTACTTTACATTCTAACATGTAATAATGACATATGAGTTATGTTGCAACATTACGATCACAATTTATCTTATGTTTTAATCAATTTCAATTCCATGTAGCGTGAACGACCCTGTATACCTACAACGAATTGAGTAGACACGTAATCACTGTGGAAATGTGGAATCTTTGAAGGGTGTTTGAACTACTTGCGCGAGTTCATGTGGTTCTGACGTCACAACCCTCTCGACCAATCTGGAATTTCGCCACAAGACATCGAGGGTTTGCTTCGAACGTCCACTCTAACTCTAAGGAGTTAAATTTCTGAGCTGACCAGCTCAGTTTCATTCTGAGAACGCGGTATCATTGGTGTGCGCCTATAAATAACGGGCATTTGCCTCATCCATGGCGCCTACAAGAAATTGCTGCCATAGGGGCTGACTAACCTGCAGCCTCGTGCATGCCAGAGAGACTACACAGCCAAGGATCCACCGTGACACACTGTCTTTTCTTGCAGCAGGCAGAGAAATATGGTGGAAAAGAGGAAATATTGATTCCTAAGCTGAAGAACTTAAAATCAGCGCAAAAGTCACTGGTGAGGCAGCAATGAAAAGCCCATCCAGTCACTCGGTGCGCGTCATTTCGTAGCATGCTTTCGCTTTCATTCATTCGTTCTTACTGCGGGACGATACTCGTTACGCGTAAATAACACTGCGACGAAAGCTGGGATTCGGGTGCGATGTTCACTCGCTTTGTCGCCACAAGTCCACATATGTGGCAGCGCCTGGGGAGCTATGCCCAGGGAAGAGCCGCACATTTTTCCCTGTCTAAGATACAACTCAGAGACGCTATACATAACATGTTTAGCTGCTTGGAGATCAAAACTGAGGGTCAAGGAGGCAACAATTTCTTGAGTTCTTGAGTCGGTGTTTGTGGCCAGAAGTTCACGTATATGGCAACCCTTGAGAGCGGCGCCACGGGAAAAGCACCGCGCATGGCAACCCACCGCGCATGGCAATGGGTCAAAACAACGCAACCCGGAGACGCTATCGGCAATATCAGAATCGCTGCATGGGGATCCAAACTGAGGGTTCAAGAGGCAAAAATTTGTTGAGTTCTTGAGTCGGTGCTTTCAGGCAACAAGTCCACGTATATGAGAGCCCCTTGAGAGTGGCGCCACGGGAAAAGCACGGTGCACGGCAACCCATCGTGCATGGCAACGGGTCAAAACAACTCAACCCGGAGACGCTATTTTGAGTCCTTGAGTCGGTGCTTTCAGGCCACAAGTCCACGTATATGACAGCCCCTTGAAAGCGGCGTCGCGGGAAAAGCACCGTGCATGGCAACCGACCGTGCATGGCTACGGGTCAAAACAACTCAACCCGGAGATGCTATAGGTAATATCACTTTCGCTGCATGGGCATCTAAACTGAGGCAGTGTTAATTTCACAAGATCAGTGCCTTGTCTATTGTAATCATTTAGAAGCCCTGGCAAAGTATTCTGGAGCACTTGTGTACCATAATTGGTGCGGCATTTTGGGATTTTCCAGTATTCTGTTCTTATGGGATTTGGCAGATCATTTTGCGTCTATCCTGCGACGTCGAAAAGGAGAGATACCGAGTGTTTTGCGCTTAATAGAAGACGCGAGACAGTATATAACGGTATAAATCATGTGCTCGGTGTTCGTTGAACTGTTTAAAGAGAGAGGCAGAAGATTCTGTATATTTTAGATTTGCAACCCTCAGTTGTGATCCCCATGCAGTTGTGATCCCCACAAGTCCAGGTATGTGGCAGCCCCTTGAGAGCTGCGCCTCTAGAAGAAGCGCAAAATTTTACCTGTCCAAGAGGCAATAATTTCTTGAGACGGTGCTTTCAGGCCACAATTCCACGTAGGTGGTAGCCCCTTGAGAGCTGCGCGCCGGGAAGAGCCACACCTTTTTCTCTACCCAACACTACACCCGGAGACGCGATAGGTAATATAAGCTTCGCTGCATGGGGATTCAAACTGAGGGTCCAAGAGGCAATAACTCCTTGATTTCTTGAGTCGGTGCTTTGTGGCCACAGGTCCACGTATATAGCAGCCCCTTGAGAGCTGCGCCCCAGGAAGTGCCGCACATTTTTCCCTGTCTACGACTAAACACGGAGACGATATAGGTAACACCAGTTTCGCTGCATTGGGATCCAAATTGAGGGTTCAAGAGGCAATAATTATTTGAGTTCTTGAGTCGGAGCTTTCAGGCCACAAGTCCACACAACTCAACCCGGAGACGCTATTGGTGATATCATTATCGCTGCATAGGGATCCAAAGTGAGGGTTTAAGAGGCAATAATTTTTTGAGTTCATGAGTCGGTGCTTTGAGGCCATAAGTCCGCGTATATGACAGCCCCTTGAGAGCGGCGCCACGGGAAAGGCACCGTGCATGGCAACCCACCGTGCATGGCAACGGGTCAAAACAACTCAACCTGGAGAGGCTATTGGTAATATCAGTTTCACTGCATTGGGATGCAAACTGAGGGTTCATGTGGAAAAAATTCTTGAGTTTTTGATCCGGTGCTTTCAGGCCACAAGTCCGTGCATATGACAGCCCCTTGGTAGCGGAGCCACGGGAAAAGCACCGTGCACGGCAACCAACCGTGCATGGCAACTGGTCAAAACAACTCAACCCGGAGACGCTATAGGTAATATCAGTTTCGCTGCATGGGGATCGAAACAGAGGGTCCAAGAGGCAATAATTTCTTCATTTCTTGAGTCGATGCTTTGTGGCCACAAGTACACGTATGTGGCAGCCCCTTGAGAGCTGCGCCCCGGGAAGAGACGGACATTTTTCTCGGCCTACGACTCAACCCGAGACGCTATAGGTAATGTTAGTTTCGCTGCATGGGGATCTAAACTGAGAGTATGGATCCCCATGCAGAGTTTGGATCGCTCTGCAGGATATATACATCCGAAGGTGAATTTATTTCTCTCTAAACAACACAGTTTGTGTACAGGAAAATAATGTTTTCTCCTCAATAAGGTTTCCTCAATAAGGTTTTCGTCGCAAATAGGACGATGAGTGTGTGTGCATCCTCCGAAGTCGTAGTCCAGCCGCATGGAATGAAAGCGTGTGGCGTATGGCATTGCGCTTGACGTTCGTGCTCCACTTGAAGAGACACATTGAATAGAAAGTTTTTTTCTTCTTGTACGAAAAAAAGAACAGCGTTTTGCTTTACAAAGATGCGCCTGGCCAATGAATAACGCGCTAATGGATGGCTCAGGATGCACTCGGTGGAACTCCCCGACCAGTGAGCAGGCGATCTATTTCCTGGGGGTGTAATCTCACTCCCGAACAAAAAAATGGGGACTTTTAAGCTTCGCCTCAATGTTATGGCGGTATAGCGTTAATGGGTCCCTTCAGCAGCCTGCGGTTTTCTTTGCATATTAATTCACAGACACGGACATGTAATTTATTTTACTTTACTTCTTTATTTTTTGTATTGTTTTTATGTATTTCAAATTTTTTTTGCATTTACACTAGGTATACACAAGGCCTCTCTTTGAAAAGTCCATCAATCGAGCTTCAGTGGCCTAGGGATAGCGTGTCTG